>NC_012878.2:14981073-15002326 GCF_000003195.3 Sorghum bicolor | reverse complement strand
ATGGCCGCAACTCACCTCACCGCCAGCCATGAGCGCGATGCCCAACGCCGGTGCCAGAGCCGCGAGACTGTCGCCGTAGACGGAGAGAAGGGCATCCATGCAAATAGAAACTTTTTACCGTGTTCACTTTGTAAAACTGCTAGAGAGAAGAATTTTTTATTTGGGTTTGATTAATTACGAGAAAGTTTTGTGTTCACTTTGCAAATAGCCCTAGGAAAAAAACCACGCTTATAGTGATTTTACCAAGTTAGAATACTAAATTGTTGGAGAGAGATCTTTTTTTGACTTGCTAAATAAAATAGCAACTTGCTAAAACTAATGATTCATATCATAGTAGTAAAGGGGGTGTCTCTGCTTTCTTGACCATGGTGGCATAGCAAGCGGATCCCATACCAACTTGAGAAGATTTCTGATTTTTTTCCATGCTGCATTTGATTGTTCTATCTATTTTATTTTCCATAGTTTCTGCTTCAAATTAGTAAAGAAGTAATATCCTGTTAATGGCTTTAGTATTTGCATGAGTTTGTTCATGCAGTACGTTATTCCACTTAACAGAACCAGTTTGATGTGAGAATAGATGAAGCTCATTAGCTTTTTTCAGTCTAATTCACCAGATTGTCAGATCAATTTATCAAGACTTGTAATGGTCTCAGTTTGAGTATTTATGCAATACAATTATACAAATTGCTTATAGTAAAATATTCTATCTAGTGATTGCTAAATTTTGACATGGTAAATGTGTTCCTAAATTACAAAAGTTGGTGCTAATTTAGTCTTCAATATTCAGGCTTTAATTTGTGGTTTTGCTCCTGGTTCAGTATTCAAGACTGAAAATTTCTTGAAACTTTGTAGATCAGTTGTGTTTATCAACTTTTCTACGTAGCATTTGTTAAAACTAAATATATGTTCCCAAATGAAGTACCGTAATTTTCATATAGACTTTTTTTTTGTTAGTGGGGTAGGTTTGTTTTTTAGTTTTATGATTTATTTTAGTTTTGTAATTTTTTTTCTAAATATCACCGTAGCGTTAGCACGGTCAATAGCGTTAGCACGGTCAATATACTAGTATCTAGTAGTGAATGAAATATAGCTTCTTGCTAGCTACTACTGTCGTCGTTACACCGAATCATCAAATTACCCGGTCACAACATGTTATTACTTGACTTATCACACTGACATATGGTAAGTACGGAAGGGTTCTCAAATTTGATGCAACATATTTTTTTTTTGAAATCTTGATGCAACAAAAATTAGTTCTTAACTAGCTCAAACGACTTTACCGTCGCACAAGACCCCATCTCGGTGTGATGAGCGTCGATCAACATTCATCGTCTTGTTCAAATTTCTTTCCTCCAGTCCAAGTTCATTAATCACACAATTCCTACATGGTCACAAGAAGTAGTAATAAGCAGTGACCTTGACATGTACTCCCTCAGTCCTAAAATAACTATCGTTTTGAGTTTTTGTGTCACAAGTTTGACTATATTTATAGAAAATACGTGCAATGTTTACATCTCCAAATAAATTTATTAAAAAAACTAGATTCAAAGATCTTTCTGATGATACTAATTATGTATCATATGTATTAATATTTTTTTAATATATATTTAATCAAAGTTGTTTCTTAGGAAGCGAGAACGATAGTTATTTCGTTTTTGAATGCCTGATTGAGCATGTTAAGCAATATTATGTTCTAGGAATTAAACAGACAACAGTTCATGACATGGATCATGAATAACAAGAAAGTAAAGCTACAAATGGGTTGCCTCTAGGTCATGGGCAATATACAAAATTAACGCATGCAAGGATATGATACATAGCACATAGTCATGCATATTTATGTATTATAAAGGTTCAAGGCTAGATTCTTACGTGTGCCTACCTTGAGGGTCTGCATAGAGCACAACAATGAACTCTGGCTCGATCTCAAGACTCAGCCTCCTCAGTCACTTCTGCCCCTACATGATTGCATATGATACATAGGTTAAACATGATGCTTGAGCATAACGCACGATGCATAAAGAAGTATTAGGTCGAGAAGACTGATTAGGAGGGGGTGAATAACTTATTTGTTATGACTAACCAATATAATTAAATGTAGAATTTAACTAATGGTATAAATATAAACCCCAGCTATTGTAATTGAACATCACTCACAATTAATATATTTTTTCGGCTTTCACGTTATTGTATTAGGAGTAGGAGTAAAAGTAGATATCACCGAGTTCTTCAGTAGGTTGCATTGTTCGATCCCTTGCTTGATCTGGTGTTAGTTACGATTTGTATTTGATTTAGTGAGGCTGCATCTTATGAACTCTTGCTTAATTTGATATTAAATCACTAGTTATCGATTTTGTTGGATTTAGTAAGGCTATATCATTTGATCTCTTGCCATATTTGATAGAATTACTAGTTATTGATCTTACTACATTTCGTAAAGTTTCATCTTTTGATCTTACTAGATTTAGTAAGATCACCAATTTATCCTACTAAATTAAGATCCATCGGCTATCATCCTATTAATCTTTGTAGTTTATCACGTTAATCTTTACTCTGATGTCGTCAGATTTTGCTATATCAGCTAGTGTATCTTAATTGTAGTCCATTATATATAGTGTGTATTCAAGGTCTTCCTTTGATATAAACAGATCTATTAGCTATGTACTCTTTAATTTATCGCCTACTATCAATGTTGTACCGTTTCGACCTATTTTGCTTCATCGGCTATGTGGCCAATAACATGTGCTTTCATGATTTGTTATATTTTACATTCATCGGCTTTGTGATTCATATTGTTTACGCATGAGTGTGCTCTGTTCTAGCTGATGATGCTTATTTTAGCTATTTTGTACTATTATAAACTGCTGGGTATAAGCTCCGTAGCTGATATCCCATAGGCTCTGTAGCCATAATTGACTATCTTTTCCCTAGTCAATTATAGGTCAAATTGACTGGAATACCAATCCAAAATTGGCAGGACTTGCACTAAAGCTAAGCAGGTCTTCCAGGCTTGTCATGTATCCTGCGCAGTGACCAGATCTATGTGTTCACAGTATCATTTAGGCCCTAAATGATGAATTAAATGGTTGGTTTGTTTAAACTTGTTTAAACAATTAAAAACCATCTAAATGACCTAAATAGAATCAAACTAAACATTATGAAATGAGCTAGATGACCATTTCATTCACCATTTAGTCAATAGGGTATTACAACTATTACATTTGACATCCAACTAATTAATGTTGTAAGTATATGAGGTGGAGTGAGATTTAATTTTCTTCCAAAAATTATTTGGTGGAGTACTTATTTTGTTAATGTGTAAATATGCATAGTTTCTAGCATATTTGGTTTTTATATACATAAATATTTTATATACAAAACTATTTAGGATATTTAACTTCTTTTAAACACGACATGAACGGCCTAAATGCTAAACCAAAGGTGGCTAACTATTTACCCTTTAGTATTTAGGATAACAATTTTGAGGTGATCTCATTTGATAAGGTGGTGTTTGGATACATAGAAATGAGGGGTGGATTTGAGAAATAATTAGATAGGATGAAATATTTCACATATTTGGTTCATGGGTTTGGAAAACATAATGTGCATTGAATGAAAGTCTGGCAGGCAACACATCGAGTCCCATGCATCCAAAATCGGATGCCTAGGATGCATGCCTGGTCTAGGACCAAACCAGCCCTAAATGCCCATGGGATATGTGTGTGTTAGAGATGAGAATCATATGAATTATATATTGAGTCTCTATTATGTTAGAGCTTGTTGTTAGATCCTTTGATTCGAAAGAGCATTTTAGTCATTTTAACTCATTTCCTTCTTCCTAACCTTCCGCTTGCTAAATATATATTTAGCCTTTGTTATGTTAGAGGTAGTTGCTTTGCTTTGAAAGGACATTTTGGTCATTCTAACTCATTTCTCTCTCCCTATCCTACATCAACCCAAAAACAAAAGAATTACTGATATTTAGCCTGTATTATATTAGAGCTAGCTTATTGGCAGTTGCTTTGCTTTAAAAGAACATTTTGGTCATTTTAACTTTTTTCCTCTCCTTGTCCTACATCAAGCCAAATAAAAATAATATATTACCCACTTGGCCACCTCATTTTATTTAACTTCATTAATTTTATTTTCCCTTTCCATACCACATCCAGGCCTTGTTTAGTTCCCAAAAAATTTTGTAAAATTTTTCAGATTCTCCGTCACATCGAATCTTTAGACGCATGCATGGAGTATTAAACATAGACGAAAATAAAAACTAATTACACAGTTTGGACGGAATTGACGAGACGAATCTTTTGAGCCTAGTTACTCCATGATTGGACAATATTTGTCAAATACAAACGAAAGTGCTACAGTATCGATTTCCCAAAATTTTTTGGAACTAAACAAGGCCCCAAAGGCACCTGGTTGTTACCTCTATCCAAAAATAAAAAAAAAATGATTCTAAGTGCATTCTTTGTTAATGTGGTTAAAGTTTGACCAAATATGTAGATAAAATATTAATGATTATGATATCAGATAAATATAGCATAAAAATATATCTTCTTACAAATCAAATAATATATATTTGATATTACAAATATTGATATTTTTATTTTTATATATTGATATTTTTATTTCTATAGTTAGTCAAACTCATATTCTAATTTGATACCGTTCTAGGAATATTATTTCTTTTATTTATGGAGGGAGTACACCATGCATACTCCCTTCATCTTTTTTATGTTGTTTTCATTTTTCAAGAAATCAAATGCACTTAACTTTGACTAAATATATATTAAAATATTAATATTTATGGACATAATTAATATTATTTTGAATCTATTTTTAATAAATTTATTTGGAAATATAAATATTATAAATATTTTCTATAAATCTTTTTTTTAAAAAAAAATGACCAACACGTCATGGCGAGACTTGATTAGGGATAAGACGAAGTACTACATTCAATAAAATCCGATCCCAACTCCCATTCCTATTCACGGGAGGAGACGGCGTCGTCTCTCTGGCTGTCTCCGCGTTCGAGCCAATCCAAGCGAAACAAACGGCGTAACGTGAGCTGAGAGCGGCAGAGCGCCCCCCCGCGGCCACCGCACCGCGTCGTCGTCGTCCCCAGCCAACCCCAACCCAGCGCACCCCCAAACGAATCCGCCCCACCTCAGCCGCCGTGCGGACCTCCGAATCCCAGCGCCGGTGCGCGCACGGCACCGCAGGGCGCGGCGCGGCCATGGACATGGACAGCGTGGAGTGCCTCTCCCTCCCAGACGCTGCCATGGACGTGGACGACGTCGACGGCCACCCGCACCACGGCCACCACGGCCATCTCGGCCTCCCGCTCCACCCCGCCCACCTCCCATCCTCGGGCGCCGGCCGCGCGTTCCCCAAGGTGAATGCCGGGGGCGGCGGGGCGGGACCGGCGGGAGCGGGTGCGGCGGGGGCAGCGGGCGCAGCGGGAGCAGGCGGGGGGCCACCGGCGACCAGCGTTCACGAGCTGCTCGAGTGCCCCGTCTGCACCAACTCCATGTTCCCGCCCATCCATCAGGTTGGTGCCTTGCTACCGGTGCACCGATTTCAGATGGGGTTGCGTGCGGATTTGGGGATCTCGGTGGGGGAAAGCCGGGACCTTTACAGAGGAATCGAATCAAATTGGCTTATTCTAGGTGGATTTGCGCTGCTGCGAATGGGTAATTTGCTCCCTGTTGACCGGGTCACTTAGCTTCGAATTAATTGCGATTAGAATGACTAATTAGGTGCGTTTGGATTGCTCGACTGTAAAACCATCTGCGAATTGGGCCTTCTTTGTCAGAAGATTTGGTCAGTTTTACGTTAGATTTCAGATGAATCGGTATTCCGCTATGGATCTGAGTTGGACGCGTTATGCTACATGTAGTCTCTCCTAGTCCTAGCCAAGCTGGTCTATTTGGATTTTTCGAGGATACAAATATTGCATTTGTTCTTTTCCCTAGCTGCAAATGCTTTGGAATAGTGAGAAACAAAATGTCAAGATGCTTATTTGTTTCTTCTCGGTCTCATTTTATCCTCTTAGTAACAGTTGACGTACCTAAAAGGTACTGGCATGCTGGTGCTTTATGTAGTCTACCTAGGAAATGCAATACTACTTCTGAACCTAAATGATCTCGATCATGATCAATTGTTGAAAACATAGACTGTTCACTTTGATGGAGAACGAGATGAACTGGAAGAGAACAGTATACTTGGATCCATACCATTAGAAGATCCTGACTTTGGAAAAAATACCATCAAAAGATTCAGTTTTAGAGAAATAGCATTGAAAGGTTGCTCCGTTGTTGATTTCTACCATTCTGTTAACTTGCCGTTGATTTGCTCAACTTGCTCTTAAGGAAAAAGAACGGCAGGACTCACAAGAAGGCTGCCATGACCAAATCCACGGCCATCGGCGCAGTCTGGCCTGCGCTGCAGTTCAAGGCCACGGCCCACGGCCCATGGCCTATGTAGCTGCTCCCCTCTCCTTCACCACACTAAGCTCGCCACGCCATCCAGAGCTGCTGCTTGCTGTCCATCATCTCCATTTTTTCCTCTGTTGTCAAGCACAGAAGGAGTTTGCACCCATCGATCCACCGCGATCCGATTCCTTCGACAGTGAGCATCCTTAGACTCTCCTCCACCTTTCCCAAGCCATGCCCCTTCCTCTCCTTGTCTGTACCGAGCTGCTCTCAAGCTTTAGAGTCGCAACCATGGCCGCCAATGGCGCTCAATACTCGAAGTCGATACTCCCCTGCTTCCCCTCCCTCCCCCATGCTGGGAACCCCTAAAGTCAACCCCTCATCCTCCTCTCTCTCCCTGTACCCTTGGATTTAGGAATGGTAGCCTAGGAATGGATTTCAGCGAAGCTCCATTAAGCGCCATGGTGAGCACGGCGGCGCTCATGCCAATGGTCATCGTCGTCGACTCAGCGCAGGCCGGACAACGGCAAATCAACGGCAAGTTAACAGAATTGTAGAAATCAACAACGGAGCAACCTTTCAATGCTATTTCTCTAAAGCTGAATTTTTTATGGCATTTTTCCAAAGTCAGGATCTTTTAATGGTATGGATCCAATCCCATCCTTTTATCATGCATTCATGCATGATTCACCTGGTATGATCTGAGTCTCTGAGATGACCTTATCTTTGAGTTTTGTTTACTAGGCTCACTTGTTGATGTGCTCGGCCTTGATTTTATTTAATATTCTCTTGTTAATCTGCTGTTATTTTCATTTTTTATTTTTGATAAAATTATTGCGCTTCTTGTTTTGGATGAACTTGCTGATGTAAGTTTGTAGCCAATTTTTCTCTCTTTCTAGTTCTCCCCATTGAGTTCACAGGTGACAGGTCAAGAAATAACAGCTGAGCTAAATGAAAGGGATATAAGTTTTCCTTTATTCTGTGACTGATTTTTTCGTTGTCCATAGTAGGAACTTGTGCAGAGTTTATATCTTCTTACTAGATGATACCGCGCCCGTTGCTGCGGGAATTTTATAACGTTGTGCGTAAGCAGGAAACATGTCATTTTTAGCAACTATTAGACACTTCCCTTCATGTAGAGAAAAATGCACCTAATATATTATATTACAATATTCCTTGGCTTCTTCGTGAATGTAGCTAAAAAATTTAATGGAAAACAATGATCCAAGCTGATAAAGCACCTATTGACCAAACATTATATATCTCTTTATGAATAAAACAGATGTATATATAAATAAATTTCAACATGTAAAATTGTCTTTGGAGCTTCTCAGATGCTCGCATATAGCACAATACTGAAACTGGGTTGGCCTATACATGTGGGGCCCGCTACCATCTCAAACACCGCTACCTATTGTTTCATCGATGTGGCCAACCTTCTTCCGGATGGATCAAGCTTCCTCTGTCGTGATCAGGTGCTTGCTTGCATCAAGTTCTCGCTGACATGGCTGCTACGATGTTCAACAATGCAGCCGACCTGGTAGCCGTGGCCGTGGCGGCCTCAACCAGCAGCCGATCATCTTGACCTCCACTGTGCTGCCAAGGCCGAGGCGTGAGGGCGTGCCGGCAGTCACACTGTCCCAGCCCTGGCGGAGGCCACGAGGCGGGCGAGGTCCTTGCCAACCTTGCGCTCTGACCTCGGCCACGTCCCGCTTCAGCTCCACCATGGCCTCCTAGAAGCTGCCATGTGCGTCATCGAGGCGGAGGAAGGCGTCCAGGCGGCGGTTGCCGCTGCCGCCAGCTGAGAAGGAGAGCGCCGTGAGAAGATGGTCTGAGCGATGCTATCGTTACCTTGGGACTGTCCCTTGGTCTGCGGCGAGCAACCGAGGCAGCCCAGTTTGCTCATGATCACAGTGGCACAGTAGATGGTTCAGCTAGCTTTAAAGGGTGGCAGCTTGTGGCTGGGGAATAGGAACAGACAGAAGAAGACCAATCACCAACGGCCCTTCAGTTCTGTAACTTCGCATACCACTACCAGGTTTGGGAATGGGAATGGAGTCACCAGGGGACGATGCTTCATACTGACTTGTAGCTGTGGGGTCCATAGATTACGTGGCGTGCTGAGACCTCAGAGAATTCTTGTAGTGGGTTTCTCCTATTTAGGTATAGTAGATGATATAGGACTCTGATTAATTGAAGAAAGCTCATAGGTGTTTCGAAATCTATAGCTGCTTTGTTTGAGATGGGTTTGGACTTTGGAGTAATAATTGTTTAGTGTATGTGGTACTAGCATGTAACTTCAGGTAGGCACGCACATCAGGCGTGCTAGAATGTTGACCCATGATGCTCCTTTTATTTATTTTCGTTTATTCCCATTGGTTTTGTCTCTGGTTTTTGTAAGGTGGATTGATCTTTACTTGTTCCTTATTAAATGATGGGCAGCTCCTGTGAAAATTTGAAGTAAGAAAAGGTATTCTTGGCAAGTCAAGAAGTGAACTATCAGCCTAAATGCAAACATAGGCAGTTAGGCACCTTCAAACTCTTAAACCAATGCAAGAATACCCTATTGGCACTTGACAACCATGATTTGATTTGCATGCCATCCTAGCGGACAGCACAGTCTTGATGTGGCATCCTAATCATGGAAAATCTCAAAAAAAAATATTTGTACCATTGGATGATGTAAGACATAATCTGCTGCCCCCTTTCTCTCTTCTTCCTGTCCAGGACAGAGACATGGTAGTGGATCAGATCATCTCATGGCTGGTCAAGTCTCTAGTCCTGTAGAGTATAAGGCAATAGGCCATATTTGTACTAGTAGAAGTACACCAGCAGTATGGCTGGTACTAGTGTAGTTGTTGGCTGATTTCAGCCTTGTACCCTAGGTGTATGTAGTTGGTAGAGCTGTACCTTAGAAGGTACATGTATTGGTGTATATAAACCAGCCCAATGCAATGGAACAAGAAGCAAGTTCATTGCCACTCATTCAGTTCCAGTTTCAGTTCAAGTCTGAAACTGTGTGTGTGCTGTGTGCGTGTGCAGTAGTAGCTCAGGGCTTTTCTTCTACCTTGGAGCAAGGGAGAGGGAGAGGGGAGGAGAGCAGGTGCTGCTCACCTCGGTGCAGGGTTGCTGTGCCAACAGATGAATGATGGCAGCTTGGAAAAGGGGAAGCAGGTGGTTTGGTCTTTCCTGCATTGCAGTTCATACGAGAATACTAAAACTTTAATATTTTTTCTAAATTGGGTGCCACATTATGAGGTATTTTGCACAGTTTTTAGAATTTGAGGGAGCCAAATAGCTGTTTGGAAGTCGAGGCTTGATTTAACAAGCTTCCTCTGGAGATAAGGTTGCTTGAGATCTTGGATTGTCTTGTTAGGAGCCTATGCCTGCATGGAAAATAAGGTGGAATCCTTTTCGAATCAAGAGGAAAGTTGTCTCTCCACCTCATCCATGTATCCTCCCCTTGTTGATTTTTTTGCTTTCCTTTTTTTTTTTTCAAATAAGTCTGGGTCCAGGAATTACTAATCAGTTTCCTCTGTGTGCTAAACTTAATAATCTTTGCTTATGAACTCATAATTGTAAATGACACACAAACATTGTGGAGTTGGTAATCAAACCGAGTGCTAGTTAGCAAGCCAGGCAGTGGAGTGGCACCTGGGCATGTTTGGATGGCAGCCTAGGCAGCTGCCTGCCAGGCAAATGATTCTGGCCACAGGCAGACGAAGTCCGCCTGGTGTTGCTGTCTGGGCCAGGCAAGAATGTGACGCCACCATCCAAACACGCCCGCGCCTCCTGGGCAGGCTGGGAGGTGATTAAGTTCCACCTTGGCAGTCACCTTTAGAGCAGTTTTCCTATTCCTTTGATCTGTGCAGTTTCTTTCAGGATTATCCAAATGTTCTGTGGAACCACTTCAATTCAGAGGAAACATGCAAATTTTTTCATAATGCTAGAAGCATATATAATACAGTAGGCAAATGAATATGGTTCCATTTTGTGGTTCTGTAAAGCTTATTCGTCAACTATACCCCTGTCAGTAGAATACTTCCATAGTTGATTGCTGAATTTATTTGCTTTTTTAACAGTGTCAAAATGGACATACTTTGTGTTCGACATGCAAGGCCAGGGTGCACAACCGGTGCCCTACATGCAGACAAGAGCTTGGTGATATCAGGTGCTTAGCATTGGAAAAGGTAGCAGAGTCACTTGAGCTTCCCTGTAAGTACTGCTCTTTAGGTTGCCCAGAGATCTTCCCATACTACAGCAAGATAAAGCATGAAGCGCAGTGCAGCTTCAGGCCATATAACTGCCCCTACGCTGGCTCTGAATGTGCTGTGGCTGGTGATATTCCATTCCTTGTTGCACATTTGAGGGATGATCACAAAGTTGACATGCACAGTGGCTGCACATTCAACCATAGATACGTCAAATCCAACCCGCGCGAGGTTGAAAATGCCACCTGGATGCTAACAGTAAGATTAAACTATCTCTGAATTATTCCTTATCTTCTACTCCATCTATGTTTAGATGTATGATGTATGAACTAATTACTTGTCCTAAACATCATATATTTAAAAGACGAGGGATTATCTATTTTCTATTGCTGGTCTTATGACCGACCAAGTAAAATATGTAGTCTCAAGTAATTTGACTGGTTGAATGTTGCATTTCGGTTCAGGTATTCCATTGTTTTGGGCAGTACTTCTGCCTGCACTTTGAGGCATTCCAGCTCGCAATGGCTCCAGTGTATATGGCTTTCCTCCGATTCATGGGTGATGAGAATGAAGCAAGGAACTATACATATAGCCTAGAGGTTGGTGGTAATGGGAGGAAAATGGTATGGGAAGGTACTCCTAGAAGCATCCGTGACAGCCACCGCAAGGTCCGTGACAGCCATGATGGCCTCATCATCCAGAGGAATATGGCGCTGTTCTTCTCAGGCGGTGACAGGAAGGAGCTGAAGCTGAGGGTGACTGGGCGGATCTGGAAAGAGCAGACCAACCCGGATGGAGCCTGCATTCCTAACCTTTGCAGCTGAGCAAGGGAGACGATTGAAAAGAAAAAAGAAAGAAAGAAAATATTGTGCTATTTGGCTGGCTTGTTTCAAAATTGTCATCTTGTTATGTTTTCATTATAGTCTCTGCCGTTGCAATGTTGTACCAGTAAAATTGTAGGGTGTAAAATGTTCTTGTAAAGTAATTGTGTATAACGAATTCAAGAAACCTTACAAGTTGGCCCATAAATGCCTGTGTTACGGTCTTGTGTCGTTTGAGTTCTGTTATGAAGGTATTGATTGGGCTGAAGAAGTGCTCAATGTTCATGTTTATTTGATGGACTATGAATGTTACAGCGAAGAAAATGGCACTAACCAATTACTAACTGGATCCATTTTCTAGAATGCTGTTAAAATAGTGGGAATATACTAGCTCTAGTAACAAGTTTGGAAGACTATGGATCTGTTTAGTTCAGCTTTGTGGAAAACTATAAGTTATTTGGTTAAACACTACGAAACATATCCCTTTCTCTCTTGAAGCTATGAAACATCTCCCTAGTTTCACTTATTTAGAAAAGCAGAAAGCAGAAAGTCTAAAATTGGATTTAAGGTGCTATAAAAATTGTATTATATGAAAATAGCGGCTTCTAAAAAATTAAAAAGCAACTTCCACCCATTGGGTTCATGTTTTTCTGGCAGTGGAAGTGCTTTTTAGAAGCTGAACAAATATGTCTATGTAATGTACTTTGGCCTAGTATTTTTGTTAGAATGAATATACAAAATCGAAAAAATGTGGTATTGTGAAAGTGTATTCAAAGGTGTGTCTGCATATAAGTGTCCTATAGATATCATGCGGAAAAACACAGTGCGTCACTTTCTGCAACTGGGTCACGATCATGTTGTTGCGGGTTGACTGAAGCACTACGATCTCGTTTGATTGTCATTCTTGTAGCATAATTTTTAGAACCCAACGTTTGCAAATGTTGTCTGGATCATACAAGACTCCTATGGCAGCAACTAGACACGCCGTACGCTTTCGTTCTCTTTTCTTATATAAGCCGTACACTCATGGCTTAGACAAGCGAACGAGCTAGTCCAGGCATCTAAAATAGGATGTCTGGCGCAAGGCAACTTTGCCAACATGTGTTCAAGTCAAAACACGATCTTGCTGCTAGATCTGCTGTTGAGTCATTGAGTATTGACGTGTGTGATGTGTCGGTGTGCAACGCCCTACCGCCCAGAGAGAGGAGCTCAAAATGTGAATCCTCGATTTTGCATTCCTTGCCAACATCGTATTCTTTGTTGATGTACAAAGCTGAATAATAAGACTATTACCAAAAGAACCAATCTTCATAATCATCGTATTCTTCATTCTACTCAACTAGTTATTTCAACTGAAATTGCTGGTTTATTTTTACTGGAAAATATCCCATAAAAGAAAAAAAAAGACACGGAAGGAGAAACAACAACGGATGAATTCAAGATGGCAACGGGTACACGAAACCCGAGTACCCGACGAGTTTTACCCGATAAAGAGCCGGGTATGGAATGAGTTTTCTATCCGTGGGTATGTTATTGGACAGAATCTTATACCCATCGGGTATGACGAGTACGGGTGTGGGTGTGTACTACCCATACCCGCCTACCCGCGGGTAAAAAATACCCGTCAAAATAACTAGCCACCCTTGTCATTTTAGCCTATATAGCACATGAATTTGGTCTAAATCCAACTAAACTCTCCTAATATATATGTATATGAATTTGATCATATGAATATTAGTTTGTAACTTGTTGGAGGTTTAGTATGATTTTTTTGTGTAAATATATGATATTTATATGTAATTTTCGGGTATACTAGCGGTGCGGGTTACCCGTCGGGTAGAAATTACTCGCGGGTGCGGGTATGGAATTAATTTCCTACCCGTGTGCGGGTACGGGTAACCCGACGGGTAAAATTAAGACTTCGCGGGTGCAGGTACGGGTGGCCACTACCCGTCGGGTACGTACGTGTTGCCATCTCTAGGATGAATGGATCCATAAAAAGACACAGAAGGAGAACACAACAATGGATGATGGATGAACGGCAGCTTTATTGGAAGGAGAAACGACAGCACTTCTGTACCTATTCATTGGATCTGATTTTTAGCTTAGCTCTTATTTTAGTTCGCGAAAAGAAAATTGTTAAAATATATTGTCATATATTTAAAGTATTAAATGTAGATTAATTTAAAAATAAATTACATAGCTCACTTAGAAACCGCAAGACGAATTTATTAAGCCTAATTAATCCATCGTTAGCACATGTTGGTTACTGTAACAATTATGACTAACTATGGACTAAGGCCTTGTTTAGTGCACTCCAAAAACCAAAAAGTTTTCAAGATTCCCGTCACATCGAATCTTGTGGCACATGTATGAAGCATTAAATATAAACAAAAACAAAAACTAATTACACAGTTTAGATGTAAATCGCGAGACGAATCTTTTGATTCTAGTTAGTCCATAATTGGATAATATTTGTCACAAACAAACGAAAGTGCTACAGTAGCGAAATCCAAAAAGTTTTCGCGATTTGTCTCGCGATTTACACAAGGCCTAATTATGCTTAAAAGATTTGTCTCGCGATTTACAACCAAACTGTATAATTAGTTTTTTTTTTCTACATTTAATATTCCATGTATGTGTCTAAAAATTCGATGGAATGGATATTTTTTTTAAAAAATTACATAGTACAACGCAGACACTCACAACACACGTACAGTCATCCACTCATCCCTATGAACACACGTATATAAACCCCACCCTGTGAGCACCTCTGAAGGACTGAGCCGACATATCACGAGATTCACGAAGTCACTATAGGCGTCTGCCACTAAAAACATAAGTGGGGAACTAAACAAGACCTTAGATGTTGTGCTACTGTGTTATGAACGACGTATAGGAATATGAAGTAAACGAGAAACAATCACAGCGAAGACACACGATTTACGTGAAAAACCCCTTCAATGCGAAGGGGAAAAACCACGGTGAAAGGTCCTAATATGGCTAGAGGGGGGTGAATAGCCTATTTAAAAATTCTACAAGACACTAGAGCAAAGGATTAGTATAAGAAAAGGCGTAAAGCAAATTTGCTCTAGCTCTACAAAAGTTGCAAGCCACCTATTCAATAATTCTAGTTACTAAGCACAAGCAACGGCTAAGTCACTACTCTCTACAACTAGTTACAACTAGCTAAAACTAGGTACTACTAGTTACAACTAGTTTACAAGAAAGTAAAGAGATGAGTGATAATTATACCGACGTGTAGAGGATGAACCAATCACAATGTATATCAATATATTCATCGGGAGAATACCAATCATAATATTGACACCAATATTTTTCTCCCGAGGTTCACGTGCTTGCCGGCACGCTAGTCCCCGTTGTGTCGACCAACACTTGGTGGTTCGGCGACTAATAGGTGTTTCACAAACCTAGTCCAACAAATGGGCACCGCAAGAACCTACCCACAAGTGAGGTAGCTCAATGACACGAGCAATCCACTAAAGTGGCTTTTGGCACTCCGCCGGGGAATAAGCCCAAGAACCCCTCACAAATATCACCTTGATTGGGGGCGGACACAATCACCAAATCCCCTCACCAATCAATAAATCCACAACCGTATAGGTGACGGCAATCACCAAGAGTAATAAGAAATCCACAATCACAATAATCACCTAGTGCCACAAGAAAATGCAGTTTCAAATGCACCGAGGGTTTTCCTCAATCCTCTCTCAGATGAGCACCAAGCTATGAGAGGGGGAGGAGAGGAAGGAGATGCTCACAAGCTCACTGGATCAATCACGCAGGCCTCTCAAAAATCTCACGTAGGATTAGCACTTGGGAGAGATGGGAGAGGGGAGCTCGAGTTCTCTGTTCTCTGGAAAGAAAGAAGTGAAGCATTCTGTATTCGTGAGACAGAGAGAGAGCAAAGAAGGGGAGCGCTCGACCTATATTTTCTTGGCCAGCCTGCTCTCCAACGGGCAAAACAACAGTGCCGTTTGCCTCAACGGGCAGCACATGCACTGAGTGACCCTCTGCATTTTCTCAGCACTGGGTCCCATGAAAATAAATGAGCAAGTGGCAAAGAGCTGCAACCCTGCAGTCCATGCGCATGCACTCCTGCCACTTCTCCACTTCAAATGGGACGAGCTGCACAACAGAGCAAATTAGTACCTTCTTGTACTTGAGTGGACCCCATGTAATTAGCATAGGTCAATGGCTGCCTCCTTTTCTCAAGGTGTGTTCACACTTGCATGCAGCCATGCAAATCACATCTCTCTCTTTCTCTCTCTTATTTATTATGGCAAGAGCTTCACCACATGCACGTATGGATGCATGGTCCCTGACTGCCATTCCTTCTTTCGCACGAGATGGACAGCAAGCAGCAGCTGTAAAAACTTTTAACTGGTTCCAACTAGTTCCAACTGCTTTCAGCTCTCTTTCATCTGCCTGCTGTTGGGTTGCACGGTGGATTCGACTAGTTGCAACTGCCTCCAGTTACCTGCAGCCACACTCATTTGCTTCCTGTTGAGCTGTGCAGTCATCTTAACTAATTGCAACTGGTTGCAACTGCTTTCAGCTTCTTTCAAATATATTCACTCGCTTGTTGTTTGAACTGTCCACTAGTTTTAACTGATTGCAACTGCTTCCAACTTGGTTCAGCTACTTACAAAAACTTTTCAGTTTGTTTCAGCAGCTTGCAGTTCTTTTACGTCTGGACAACAGTTCACCTTCTAAGAATTTTCAGCACATTTTCAAGTAGCTAATTTCACCAAAATATTCCAAAATAATTTGGACATTTAAATTAGCTTTTGACAAATATTTTTACAGGCTTTCTCATGCAGCTCACCACGTCACTAAGCGCTAGGTAAATGCAAATGAGAAGCATATTCAGTGGCACTAGATAACCATTGCAATTAAAGATTTCCCCTCTTTATAGTACGGTTATCTATCCTAAATCCACTCACACCCACTAGGTGTCTTGAGTGGCAAAACAAAATGGTCCTATTAAAAATACCTTTGCCTTGAGCCCATTTTGTTTTTCTCTTTCTTCTTTTCAAAGTTGGAGCACTTGAATATCATCTTTTGGCCACCTCCATCACCATGACCATCATCTAGCTCCATCACTTGGTGTGTACCAACCTATCTATATATTTTACTCATGACAAAGGTTAGTACACATAGGTTTCATCAATTATCCAAAACCAAACTAGGGCTTTCAATCTCCCCCTTCTTGGTAATTGATGACAACCTTTTCACAAAGATATTCAATAAAAGTCCTTTTAGGCTTATGTTGCTTGCCCAAGCATTTTACCATGTGTAAAGGATATGGACAAGTTTCATAAACCCAAATTGGTAGCAATGGCTCCCCCTACATATGTGCTAAGAGTTTGGATTTTAAAGGTTGCACATATGTTTAGATAAGAAACATAGGAGACAATAACTACCAAATGATGCTAAGGTGTAAAGAATGGACCTTTGAAGCGTGATACCAATCGGAGTTGTCATTTGAACACCATCCTTAGCACCATGGTTAGTTAGATAGCTCTTGCAAACATAAACACTAGATACCCCGTGAGATCAATATTATAAACAAGGCTCTAGTACCACTTGAAAAACATAAAACAACAAGGTACATCTAACTATCATTCTATGCATGCTAGTTTTTCATTTCATCAATCAATTTTACAACTAGCATACACCACATAAGCATGTATCGAAAAAAATGTGCTATGCAAGCAAGCATATGTAATGCACATCCAAATGCAACATACAAGTTTATGAGCTTGCTCCCCCTACTTGTGTGCTTCAAAATAATTTGATCCCCTTCTTTTATCAAAACCTATCTTTGTGAATTACTTCTCCCCCTTTGTCATCGATGACCACAAAAGGTAAGCTCAAATTTTAGATAGGTTGTATGTGAAACCATGTTATGTGAGAATCATTTTCCCAAATTTGGTTCAATCTAGATTACTTGCCTAATATATTTAACTCGGTTTGATACAATGACAAGCTTTTTCACACCTCATTTCAAGGGTTATCTTGACAATGTTGAGTTAAACACTTATAGCTCATTTTCTAGATCAAACACTAGGATTGCAAGCCTACAAACATGTCATATGCTACCACTAGATCATTTCAAACATAGAAGCAATAGTGGTACCATACAAGCATTAAATTCATTTTATTTTCATGAATGAGCCTAGGACATGTGAGGAATGACTAGATGCACTAAACATATCCTTAGCAAAGGATGAATGACATGTCAATCAATTTTACCTTACTTTGCTCGAAGGAGAGGCATGTCATATAAGTGGGGGTGCATCAACACATATTTGAGAAATCCAATATGTTCAATTCATTCCTTAGCTTGCAAAATCTCTTCTCATCAAGTGGCTTGGTGAATATATCGGCAAGTTGATCTTCGGTGCCCACACTCTCAATACAAATCTCCCCTTTTTGTTGATGATCTCTTATGAAATGATGACAGACATCTATATGCTTTGTTCTTGAATGTTGAACTGGGTTGTTAGTGAGCTTCACTGCACTCTCATTATCACATAGCAATGGCACTTGTTTGAACTTGATTCCAAAATCATTCAAAGTAGCCTTCATCCAAAGTAATTGAGCACAACAACTACCAGCTGAAATATACTCTGCTTCGGCGGTCGAAAGTGCTACACTATTTTGCTTCTTTGATGACCAAGATACAAGTGACCTTCCCAATAATTGACATGTGCCTGATGTGCTCTTTCTCTCAACTTTACATCCCGCATAATCAGAGTCAGAATAACCAATCAACTCAAAATTAGCTCCTTTGGGATACCACAATCCAACATTTTGTGTATGTTTCAAGTACCTCAATATTCTCTTGGTTGCTTTCAAATGACTTTCTCTTGGTGATGCTTGAAATCTAGCACACATGCATACACTAAACATCACATCCGGCCTTGATGCAGTCACATAGAGTAGGCTTCCAATCATAGACCGATACAATTTTTGATCCACCATGTTGCCACTAGCATCACTATCTAAGTTTCCATTAGTTCCCATAGGTGTACTAATAGCTTTAGCATCATCCATTTCAAACTTTTTGAGCATATCTTTGATGTACTTGCCTTGACTCACAAATGTACTATTTTTCATTTGCTTAATTTGAAGACCAAGGAAGTAACTAAGCTCTCCAATCATGGACATCTCAAACTCATTTGCCATCATATCTCCAAATTCTTACAAAATTTTGACTGGTTGATCCAAATATAATATCATCAACATAGATTTGCAACACAAACAAGTCCTTGCCTATCTTTTTAGTGAAGAGAGTGGTGTCAACCTTACCCATAATAAACCCTTTAGAGAGTAAGAAATCCCTTAACCTCTCATACCATGCTCTAGGTGCTTGTTTCAAACCATACAATGCTTTCTTCAACTTGTAAACATGGTTGGGCTTCTTGTCATTTTCAAAACCGGGAGGTTGCTCAACATAAACCAACTCATTTATGTACCCATTCAAGAATGCACTCTTCACATCCATTTGATATAACTTGATATTGTGAGCACAAGCATAGGCTAACAAGATCCTAATTGCTTCCAATCTAGCAACCGGAGCATATGTTTCTCCAAAGTCAAGACCTTCAATTTGTGTGTAACCTTGTGCTACCAATCTTGCTTTGTTCCTAATCACTATCCCATCTTGATCTTGCTTATTTCGAAAGACCCATTTGGTTCCAATCACATTATGATCCTTAGGCCTCTCTACTAACTCCCATACTTGATTTCTAGTAAAATTGTTTAGCTCTTCATGCATAGCATTTACCCAATCAACATCTATCAAAGCTTCTTCTATCTTCTTTGGTTCAATGGATGATACAAATGAGAAATGTTCACAAAACGATGCCAATCTTGATCTAGTTTGCACACCTCTTGATATATCACCAATGATATGATCCAATGGATGATCTCTTGCAATATTGGTTGGTTGGAGTATTTGAACTTGATTGCTTGCACTTGGTTGGTCATTTGATTGAGATGATGAACTAGCCACTTGTTGATCTTTTACTTGAGCACCACTTGTACTAGCTTGAGATATATCATGAGAACCACTAGCTTGCACTTTTGAGTTAGAGAGCACTTGATTTTTGTCATCTTCAACATCAATCATCTCTCTAGGCCTTATATCACCAACATCCATATTCTTCATAGCATTGACCAATTGAGTACCTCTCACATCATCTAGATTCTCATCTTCATCTTGGGAACCATTTGTTTCATCAAATTCAACATCATGAACTTCCTCAAGAGTACCATTAGCCAAATTCCAAACTCTATACGCCTTACTAGTAGTGGAGTAACCAAGCAAGAAGCCTTCATCACATTTCTTTTCAAATTTGCTCAATCTAGTGCCTTTCTTCAATATATAGCATTTGCAACCAAAAACCCGAAAGTATGCAATATTGGGTTTTCTACCATTCAAGATCTCATATGGTGTCTTCTCCAACATAGGATGGCAATATAGGCGGTTGCTATAGTAGCAAGCCGTGTTGATAGCTTCGGCCCAAAAAGAATGACTAACATTGTATTCACTAAGCATAGACCTTGCCATATCAATTAAAGTTCTATTTTCCTCTCAACAAGGCCATTTGATTGTGGAGTATACTTAGCCGAGAATTGATGTCTAATTCCAAAATCATCACATAACTCATCAATTCTTGTATTCTTGAACTCACTACCATTGTCACTCCTCACTCTCTTAATGGTTGTTTCAAACTCATTATGTACTCTCTTGACAAATGATTTGAAAGTTGCAAACACATCACTCTTGTCAACAAGAAAGAATACCCATGTATATCTTGTAAAATCATCCACTATCACAAAGCCATATTTATTTCCACCAATGCTAGTGTATGTTGTTGGCCCAAATAAATCCATGTGCAATAGCTCAAATGCCTTAGATGTGCTCATGATGCTCTTCTTTGGATGTGTGTTACCAACTTGCTTTGCCGGCTTGACATGCACTACATAGCTTATCTTTCTCAAATGTGACATCTTTCAAGCCTCTAACTAGATCATGCTTTATCAACTTGTTCAATTGTTTCATTCCAATATGACCAAGCCTTCTATGCCATAACCAACCCATGCTAGATTTAGTGAGCAAACATGTTGATAATTGAGTTTCACTAGCATTGAAATCAACCAAGTATAAATTCTCATATCTAAATCCTTTGAATATCAAGTTAGATCCATCTACACTTATGATCTCTACATCATCCACACCAAATATGCACTTGAAACCAAGATCACAAAGTTGAGCTACTGACAATAGGTTGAAGTTCAAGCTCTCTACTAGTAGCACATTGGAAATGCTCAAATCATTGGATATCGCAATCTTACCAAGCCCTTTGACCTTTCCGTTTCCATTATCACCAAATGTTATACTATGAATTCCATCATTATCATTTGTGTTGATTGAATTGAACATTCTTGAATCACCGGTCATGTGTTGAGTGCACCCACTATCAAGAACCCAATGCCTTCCTCTGGCTTTATAATTCACCTACAAAAGAAAATTAATTCTTTTTAGGTACCCAAACTTTCTTGGGTCCTTGAAGGTTAGTGACTAAGCTCTTTGGTACCCAAATAGCTTTCTTCTTTGAGCCCACAATTGGTGCACCAATGAACTTAGCTTGCACCCCATTAACACTTTTGGTAAGCATATAACAAGAATCAAATTTAATTGAGGATACATTATTTGGTTTGTTCTTGTTCTTGCAATATTGCT
>NC_012878.2:14942269-14974037 GCF_000003195.3 Sorghum bicolor | reverse complement strand
TTGGTTAGCGCCATCATATTGTACCTTAGTAGATTTAGCCATGAGGCATGTCAAAGGAGTGTTGAAGAGAGAAGTCTTGTTGTTGATGGCGATGCTTGCAAGTGCCTTCTTCTTAGATTTCTTATCATCATCATCACTAGAATCATCATTATCCGAAGAAGCATCACTATCCCAAGTCACCACATAGCCGCCGCCCTTCTTCTTCTTTTGGAATATCATTTTCTTCTCCTTCTTTTCTTTCTTTTCCTTCTTCTCATTCTCATCATTATCACTATTATATGGACAATTTGCTACAACATGATCCTTGCTCTTGCATTTGTAGCATCTTCTCACATATTCTTTGCTCTTATTTTGATCTCTTCTTTTTCTTGCACCATAGCCCTTCTTCTTCATAAATTTGCCAAACTTGCGCACAAAGAGAGCTAGTGCTTCATCATCAATGTCACTAGCTTACTCATATTCACTTGATTCTTCTTTCTTTGCTTTGCCCTTGCTCTTGGATGAACTAGCCTTGAATACTACACTTTTCTTTTTCTTGTCTTCATCCTTCCTCTCATCTTGGTCAACCCCTTCCCTTTCCACACGGTATGTCTCTTGTGTCATGACATCACCTAGTACTTGGTTAGGGGTAAGCTCTTTCAATCCTCCTCTTATAATAATTAATCTTAGTGTCTCAAATCTTGGAGGTAAGCACATCAAGAACCGATGGGATACATCATCATCACTTATCTTCTCACCCAAGGCCTTCAAATCATTCACAATTACTTGTAATCTATGGAACATTTCCAGAATGCTCTCATCATCCTTCATCTTGAAGCTTGTCAATTTATCTTTGAGAATATACAATTTTGCACTCTTGACCGTCGGTGTGCCCTCATATGTTTCCTCCAATCTCTTCCACACTTCACTTGCTCTATCACAATCTTTGATTTGCTCAAACACCTTTAAATCAATTGCATTATATATAGTGTTGAGAGCCATAGTGTTGCATTGCTTGTTTGCTTTATCTTGGTTGGTGAGATTGGTGGGATCAAGAATCACAAAATCACTCTCGGTCACATCCCACACTTGATCATTGATTGAACCCAAATACATCTTCATTTTTCTCTTCCAATAATCATAGCATGTACCATCAAAGAACGGTGGTTTGCCCCCCACATGGTTGAACACAATTTGAGCCATCTTTTGACACCGAAGGTTGTTAAGCCTTGATTAAACGGTGACCACGGCTCTGATACCACTTGAAAGGTCCTAATATGGCTAGAGGTGGGGTGAATAGCCTATTTAAAAATTCTACAAGACACTAGAGCAAAGGATTAGTATAACAAAAGGCGTAAAGCAAATTTTCTCTAGCTCTACAAAAGTTGCAAGCCACCTATTCAATAATTCTAGTTACTATGATCACTAAGCATAAGCAACGGCTAAGTCACTACTCTCTACAACTAGTTACAACTAGCTAAAACTAGGTACTACTAGTTACAACTAGTTTACAAGAAAGTAAAGAGATGAGTGATAATTATACCGACGTGTAGAGGATGAACCAATCACAATGTATATCAATATATTCAACGGGAGAATACCAATCATAATATTGACACCAATATTTTTCTCCCGAGGTTCACGTGCTTGCCGGCACGCTAGTCCCCGTTGTGTCGACCAACACTTGGTGGTTCGGCGGCTAATAGGTGTTTCACAAACCTAGTCCAACAAATGGGCACCGCAAGAACCTACCCACAAGTGAGGTAGCTCAATGACACGAGCAATCCACTAAAGTGGCTTTTGGCACTCCGCCGGGGAATAAGCCCAAGAACCCCTCACAAATATCACCTTGATTGGGGGCGGACACAATCACCAAATCCCCTCACCAATCAATAAATCCACAACCGTCTAGGTGACGGCAATCACCAAGAGTAATAAGAAATCCACAATCACAATAATCACCTAGTGCCACAAGAAAATGCAGTTTCAAATGCACCTAGGGTTTTCCTCAATCCTCTCTCAGATGAGCACCAAGCTATGAGAGGGGGAGGAGAGGAAGGAGATGCTCACAAGCTCACTGGATCAATCACGCAGGCTTCTCAAAAATCTCTCGTAGGATTAGCACTTGGGAGAGATGGGAGAGGGGAGCTCGAGTTCTCTGTTCTCTGGAAAGAAAGAAGTGAAGCGTTCTGTATTCGTGAGACAGAGAGAGAGCAAAGAAGGAGAGCGCTCGACCTATATTTCCTTGGCCAGCCTGCTCTCCAACGGGCAAAACAACAGTGTCGTTTGCCTCAACGGGCAGCACATGCACTGAGTGACCCTCTGCATTTTTTCAGCACTGGGTCCCATGAAAATAAATGAGCAAGTGGCAAAGAGCTGCAACCCTGCAGTCCATGCGCATGCACTAAATGCAAATGAGAAGCATATTCAGTGGCACTAGATAACCATTGCAATTAAAGATTTCCCCTCTTTATAGTACGGTTATCTATTCTAAATCCACTCACACCCACTAGGTGTCTTGAGTGGCAAAACAAAATGGTCCTATTAAAAATACCTTTGCCTTGAGCCCATTTTGTTTTTCTCTTTCTTCTTTTCAAAGTTGGAGCACTTGAATATCATCTTTTGGCCACCTCCATCACCATGACCATCATCTAGCTCCATCACTTGGTGTGTACCAACCTATCTATATATTTTACTCATGACAAAGGTTAGTACACATAGGTTTTATCAATTATCCAAAACCAAACTAGGGCTTTCACACGGGCACTAGCCGGCAACAATCTCACTATCTCAAGAGTTTTGGGTTACACGCCTATAGCGGCTTACAAGAGAATCAAGTCTCCATGAAACCCGTCAGAAGCCCGGCCAATATTTTGAAGTTAATTTGGAACAACTCCAACACTATTGTTCAGTTTTCTTCGGAGCTAATGACGTGGATCATTGTGGGATTAGATAGAATAGATAGTAGAGCTAGGATAGTTGATCGAGTTGCATACATTTTTCTCCCCGCTAGAATTCTTGTATTAAAAACTATTTTAATAATCATATTTTAGGTATAAATAAATCAATTAAGTTGTATGTTGGTGTTGGCCATATGGAGGAGATATTTATATGTTACACTTCTGTTGTAGAGGAACAATCTAAAGAATGACCTATAAGTGGAGTAGAAACATAACAAGACGATCTATGTAGTTGACACATGATAAGATACTTATTCAGGGATTTATGTTACAAAATCATTTAGGATGGCTGTGAGAACAATAGTATCTAAGATATCCTCTTTGACATAACACTTAGCCAACCCATTCAACCTTCTTGTGACATAGTTGATCTAAATTAGGAGAAAAACGTTTGACTACATTTGTTACCGGTACATGTACATAGCATAGCTCGGCTGGCTCCAACTCTTGCTTAGTTCGTTTCACGTGGTGGGTAGATTTGGTCCACGGGACCCCAGCAATAATTTGTCACTACAAATACAAAGTTGGAGCACATGTGCGCGTGTGTGATCGTCACTGATCAAGCTTTATTGTCAGGCTCTTCATTTTTGGAGTTTACGTTGACAATACATTTTTGCTAATGTTGTTATTTGGTCGCTCATTATTTAAAAAATATAGGACTATCTCGTTCCATCAACCAATTAAGTTAGATTATTCGTGCTACTGCACTAATTACATTGTTAAGAGCAGTCACCAACTCACAATACTATGTTCGCTTGAACTTATCTACTGAATCTGTCAGTCATTCAACACTATTTTTCTCTCATAACAAATCAGCACCGTGTAATTTTGGACCCATTGGAAACTAGAAATGTCACTTAAAGAATCACTAGAAACGTTTCTCATTTTCATACATAGCAATTTTTAGTTAATTCTTTTTAAGTGAAATAAGTTTTTATAGGTTATATTTAAGTTGTTCTTCACAAAAAAGAATTTCTAATTTCTTTTAAGAATAATTTTTATTTTATGATTTTTTTGTAAATTTTTTTAATCAAAATCCAACCTACCAGTATTTTGTGGAGAAACGAGGTCCAAACCTGACGGCCGGAAAACCCTGAAACGTTGGCAGCACATGATTCACAGTGAGTAACCAGTGGCTAACCACTGCCGTCCTGATCTGCTACCCATGATGGTAATCTAACAACTACACTGACCAAACGCAATTTAAAAAAAAAACTATACTCACCAAACACTAAACAGTTACTACAGCTGCCCAGATGGATTGGCTGGTACTTGCCCAATTATGATGTATAGCTCAGAATATGCTCGACTTAATGACCCCCAAAGAATCTGCTACAAATGATGGTAATCTCAACTTGAATTTTGCAAGAATGAAAACGGAATGCATTGCAAACTGATATTATTAAGTTCCCGTCATTATGTTTGGTTGACATAAGCAACCAATATTCCCACTGGAACAAGAACCACCATCTCAAGAACCAAATCTTTGTTTGGTCTGGACTCTGACTATGAGCACCTGACAGTCTATACCGTAATGGAGCAATAATCTACAACAACAAAAACACGTCGGCCGCATAATCTAGAAAACCAGACAAGCACAAAGAAGTACAAAAAATCTTGAGAACTGTAGAGATTAATCTAATTTACAAATCGAACAACCTTATCTTACAATTTCACTGATGACTGGACTTAAGTCTGAACCGAATTCATCAAGAGGCTACTTTGATGTGGAGAGCAAGGCCTACCGACAGGCTGAAGGAGTGATGAGATTGTCAGATCTTGGCCGGGCGGCGGCCAGCATTAGTGAGCTCGGCCGACGGTCAGCACCGGA
This sequence comes from Sorghum bicolor, assembly GCF_000003195.3. Taxonomy (NCBI): domain Eukaryota; kingdom Viridiplantae; phylum Streptophyta; class Magnoliopsida; order Poales; family Poaceae; genus Sorghum; species Sorghum bicolor. Next base: position 14,969,267 of record NC_012878.2, on the reverse strand, counting down.
AGCCGAGCACGCGGCCGTCGGCCGGCGAGACGCCAATGCGGCACACCTTGGCGGCCTCGACGTGGTGGGTGAACACCTTGAGAACGGTGACCTTGCCCTTGACCCGCAGCAGCGAGTCCACCTCCATCACCGGCCCCTGCACTAGAGCCGCAGTGACGTGCGGGGACGGGCCGGACGCGGGGACGGAGATGGTGGTCGGCTGCCCGGCGGCGGCGGCGGAGGTGGCCGTGACCGTGACGGCGAATGCGGGGACGGTGAAGCTGGTGGCCATGTACTGCGTGCGGCCGCCGTCGATCTGGCCAGCCGGGATGTACATGGAGCCGACCTCGCCGCCGGCGTAGGCGACGTGGAGGGAGCTGTCGTAGTGCGCGAGCGGGGACCGGTTGGGGTTGCGCACGGAGGCCAGCTGCTGGAAGGTGAAGGCCACGGTGCCGTTGGCCACGGCGAAGGCGGGCAGCTGCACGGCCGTCACGGCGATGTCCGGCGCGCGCGGGCGGAAGAGCACGAACAGCGCCGCCGCCGCGCCGCCGGCGGCCAGGAGGAGGAAGAGGACCGCCACGACGCAGGACGCCGCGGGCGAGGAGGAGGAGCGGTGGCCGGAGCCCGCGGCCGCGTAGTACTGCGGCGGCAGCCCCGGCGCCGATCTGGTCATGGCGGCCGGCCGGGCGAGCGAATCTCGGGGGTTCTTGGTGGGGGAGCCGAGGAGAGCAGGTACACACACGCGCGCTCGCTCGAAAGTGACAGGAGCCGAGCCGAGGGGCGGGTGACGCGGGTCAGGGCGTGCGCGCGCCTCCGCGTCTTCGGTGAGTCGCCGCTACACGGACAATCGATCGAGATTAGGGCCTTGTTTAGAACCTAACTATTTTTTTAGATTTTAAAGCACTTTTATTTATATTTGACAATTATTATCTAACTATATACTAATTAGAATTAAAAGATTTGTCTTATAAATTATAGGTAAACTGTGTAATAATTTTTTTATCTATATTTAATATTTCATATACATGCCGCAAGATTCGATATAACGGAGAATCTTGGAAAGTTTTTGAATTTTGGGATGAACCAAACAAGGCCTAAAAGATTAGAGCAACTTCGACAAACTTTTTTTTATCCTTCCTAAAAATAGAGATTTTAATTTAATAAAAAACATGTTTAAGTATAGACATTGTCTATTCGAAATTTCTCACTAACTAAAGTTGTAAAGCGAGTTCGGCTCTATAAAATGCGTAAAATATAGAAAAGATGTTGGAGAATACGTACCACAGAAAACAATTTTTACTTAATTGACTCTCTAAACAATATTTTAGAAAGTAAATATTTAAATCAAGAACTGGTATATTCAAACATTTACATATAATTTACATGAGCCATATAGCACACAAATAGTCTCATGAAAAATGATTTTCTTCCACCTTTGGTCATTCCTTTCTTGGTCCTCTTTCCTTACAAAGCTCTTTCTTGGACAATTGGAGAATGGGCTTGCCATTGTTGTTCTAACTTTTCTAGATGCATAATTTTTTCTATATATCTAAGTGTGTAACAAAAACAATATATCTAGAAAAAATTGAAAAACTTCTAATTTAAAATGGAGGGATCAGTTTTTTAGTAGGAGATATAATATGGGAAGGTATTCCTGTTGTTTATCTCAATGTTTGTTTCCTGTTTCCGTTTTTTATTGATTTTGTCAGTTTGGCTAATATTTTGGTACTCCAAATTTCAGCACATATCATTTTTTTCTCTGGATAAAAAAGTACTCAATCCATCCCAAATTGTAAGTCGTTTGACTTTTTTAATATCAAGTTTGACCATTCGTTTTATTCAAAGTTTTATACAAAATATCACTTTTTTTGTTGTGTATTGGTTTATTAATAAAAGTTCTTTAAGAATGACTTAAATTTGACTATATTTGCACAAATTTTTTGAATAAGACGAGTGGTCAAACTTGGGGTAAAAAAAGTCAAACGACTTACAATTTGGGATGGAGGGAGTAACTTGCTCTAGGTGCACGGAGAACACTCTCGTACACCGATAGTCCGGTCCAACATTGTCAGCCACTCGTGGACCATGGTTCTCCTCGATGAAGGCCGTTACCCGCACACGCCGGCGTCGTGGACACTGCGTTCCATTCAGGCCACTGCACCCACCACTGCGGCTCGACGGAGGGAACGAGGCTGTTCCCGGCGCGGCGGGCGCCCAGTCTTTTTATCTCTGGAGATGTTGAGCGGCGACTGTGACATGGGCACATGGCGGCGGCGGCAGCGGGTTGCGGTGCCAGCGCCATGACCTAGATCTCACGGCTCCGGCTCAACGGTCCACCTGCTTGGGGTGCCGTATCTGGGAACGGAGGGCGCTGGGTGACCGCCGCCGCGCTTTGCCGGCTGCGAACACCGTCAGACCCTTACCCTTGCGCTAGGCACGTCAGGCGGTTGATGACGCCGTCGCAGCAGCAGCAATAAGAGGAGGCAGGAGAAGATCCTAATTCATCCTTGTTGGAGCAGCAATATGAGGAGAAGGTCACTAATTCGTCCTTGTCTTCTACTCTTCTTAGTTGGTAGGACATTATTATCCATATTTACTGATTCCATGTTTTTTTCACAATCGTCAGACCACACAAGACGTATTCAGAATTTCAGAGAAGGAAGCACACCTAGGTCCAAGTGGTTTAGTTCCACTTCAGGTAACTTGAAGATGATTACATCTAACTGTACAAGTTCAATTACATGCTACAACTTATATCATATAGTGACAAATTCAAATGCATACTGTTTACAGATAATTTACATCAGTGTCAACACCCAAAACTGTACTTCTTACCAGCCATATCAACTGATAGGAGGGCCTGGAGTGTTGGTCTTTTGCTTCTTTTTTCCATCTAGAAGTAATTTGTCAACTCAATGAAGTTGTTCTAGCATATGTTTTGTTTGACCATTCAGTCATCAGCTGACAGGAGGGTCTGGACTGCATATTCCATTGTTGGTCTTTTGCTTCTGTCTTCCTCCAAGCAGGAAACTGCCAATTTGATTAGTGTTCTTGCTTGCACATAGTTGACTGGACGATTCAATTTTGAATCCACAAACCCATCAATCCACGATTGTTCCTCCCCTTCCAGTTTAGCAGAAAGCATCCTGACAAGCTTTCTAAGCATATTATGCACCTCATCTGGACCTTCCACCAACTCCAAAACTCTAGTGCCTGTCACTAGCTCAAGAAGCACAACCCCATAACTGTATACATCAACTTTTGCTGTGATGGGGAGACTGGAAACCCACTCAGGTGCAATGTAACCTAGTGTTCCTCTTACATGGGATACATTCTGGGTGGAACCTCCTCTGTTTAGTAACTTTGCCAACCCAAAGTCAGTGATCTTGGGCTCAAAAGTTTGGTCTAACAGTATGTTCTCAGGTTTAACATCACAATGGATGACCCACTCTAAGCATTCATGGTGAAGATAGGCTAACCCTTTTGCAACACCTAACGCAATATTGAACCTTCCCTTCCAGTCCAATAAGATATTACTTTTTTCATTGAACAAAATGTTAGCCAGTGATCCATTCTCAACATATTCAGAGACCAACAACCTATGAGATCCTTCTGAACAAAAGCCCCATATCCTCACAAGGTTCATGTGGTTGATCCTCCCAATTACACTTAGCTCAGCTTGAAACACTTCCTTGCCTTCCTTTACATTTTCCAACTTCTTCACAGCCACTTGCCTATCATCTTCTAGGAGGCCTTTGTACACAGTGCCTGATGCTCCCCTTCCTAGCTCAACTTTAAATTTTCTGGTCGCCTTCACAAGTTCTCTGTAACTATATCTTCTAAAATTACTAGTCATTACTTTGTAACCTTCCTCAGCTGCCCATAATTCTGATGGCTTAAGTTCTCTTCTCAAAACAAAGAACCATGCAAATGAAATGAAGGAAACTTCAACAACAAAAAATGCAGCTATGAACCCATAGAAGTAAAACCATTTTGATTCTCCTCTACTGGTCTTATGCACATTTGGAAATGGTTCACTGATGTTTTTGTTCATCTGATCACAGTCAAGGTGATGGGGCACAGAATCAAACACATTGGACCGTGGAATAGGGACATTTAAAACATTAACCCTTGTTGGAAGCTTGAGATATATTGTTCGTACATCAGATGTTGGGTAGGTTCTTCCGCTGAAAAGATAAGCTTTTGGATAGCATGATCCTGTACCTTCCTGATATTGAAAGCCTTTACAGGTGCAGTCACTGATGCAAATATTCTTGCAAGTTTGAAGAGAAACTGACAAACGATGTTGCTGATCTGACCCCCAAAAATCCGTATTTGGAAGTTTCACAAATTTCATAGATTTGTTGTCATAGTGATCACAGGTTATGTTGACAATAGCCATACAACCTTCAGTCCAGTTACCTGGGTTTCTCATCTCATAACCTGGTGGGCATGAACATGTAGGTTTAGGTGAGTAATGGCAGATTCCATTAGGACCACATAAACCATGAATATTGCAAGGTTGGGACATTGCTGCCATTGAAACTGACCATGACCCATCTGAACTATTCAGGCTATACAGGCGGAGATTACCATCAGGGTCAAGAGTTAGCCTTCTCTTAATGTCTGGTCCTGCATCAGAGGCCACAAGTGGTTGACCATCAGCAAAGTCGCTCGATGCAAGGACCCCACTATGACTAAGGACTCCTAACCTTGTACTGTTATACTGGTTTCGACCATCCTGGTAGAGATTTTGATCAGGGTCTGGCCAGTATATGTCTGAAACTTCAGGCACATCATATATAAGCGATAGTACTGAAAGGTCACTGAAACGGAAGATATAGTTACCAGGACTATGCGATTGAGTTGTAGGGACTAATTTGGTTGTAGCAGTGATGAGCTGTGTTGGCAGGAAAGTGTCTGTTGGTGAATCAAAACTTTGCCAGACAGTGTTACCTCTTGAGTCCTCAATGATGAGATTCCCAGTGTTCAAGAGCCGAGCACGCTGAACATCCGTGAAGTTGCCATCAGCTTGCCACATGACTGCGCCATCATAATCCGTCAGTACCATGTTGCCATCCTTGTGCAAGGTTATAGCCGACCTCCTGGCATGGACAGGATGGTCAGGGTTTGCACTCCAGACAATGGTCTTGTTGGCTGCCTTTGAGTACCATATCGAGAATGTGAAGGCATCAGTATAGACTTGGTAGAAGCCAGAGGAGAAGGTCCCATCTGATGATTGTAAGATGCTGGTTTCGTAGGATTCAACTCTGAGAGAGGAACCCAGTGATAGAGTGTCACGGGATGCAACTCTTGGGAGTAGAGCAATGAAAGAGAGGATGGAAGCAGTAGAAAGGAGAGTTGCAAGAAACCGAGGCATCGCTGCAGAGATGGGTTTTGGTCGATGAATGCACAACTACTTATATCCATCCTGAGACTGAGCGAAACATCATTCCTGGTCAAAATTAGAGTGCTATGGAGATCAAATTGTTTTAAGTTTCCTTTATGCGCTGTGATGGTGAACTATACGGCAGTCTCTATCAGACAGTTCAAGTCAACCTTTGCTACTACTAGAGCTCAAGAAAAGTCCATATGGAGAGTGACGTTTCTTGGACAGTTCATTCAAGAGAAAAGAGTATACTGTACAAGCTTAAAACTGAGGTGGGTCTCCCCTGCCACTTTACAGCTAAGAGATGATGTTTCATATGCGCTTGAATATTCAAATGAATTGACCACTAACCTGTGTAAAGTGGTGTGGAGACAGACAATTGAAGATAATATGTTATGGATTTTTAAGGATTGATTGAGTGCGGTTTTATATGATGATAAATAATTACTTCATTGGTTTTTTTTCCTGTCTCTCAGATGACATGTCTGGATAGAAGGAAAGAGACATGCCAAACCTTGACATAGGTGTTCGGCAAACAGCGCGTGACTGAACGCGGTCCTGGCAAGTGGCTGCCTGGTTTGCCTGAGAATGTGTTGGTGGATGAGAGCTTGCCGTTGCCGGTGAAATTAAAATGAAAGGACAGCCTCGCTACGTTGGGCCACACCGTACGTCGACCAGCTCACACAGCCACCGGAGCTGAATTCCGCCCCTGAGCTAAGCTGCGCCACATGGTTGGCCTTGGCCAGGCCTGTAGAATGAACAGATGCATATACTCTCGTCGTGGTCTCATCAGAGTCACGAGCCTGCATGCGCGCGAGTGGGAACCCCCTGGACTCGATCGTCAGTTCATCACAAAGAGAGTGAATGTGATGAAGACACGTCAGTGAGATCAAGCAGGGACGGTGAGCGGAATACAGTGACAGCAAAGCTCTCATGTTGTCATGTGGCCATGGTCGCATCTGCCTCAAGTCAAGGTCGTCACCGTCGTCGTCGGTGGCTTGGTTGGAACCACGACCAGGGTCGTCCTTGGCTCGGTGCCTAAATTGGTTCATTTTCTATACAAGTCTGGCTAGCAAAATTAAGTCAGCCTAGCTTAAGCATGTTCTAATTAGGTCAATTTATAGTTGTTTGGTTGTGTACATTACACTAGCCTGGCTGACATTGGGTGTGTTTGGTTGTCTATCATGTTTTGTATAGAATTACCTCTTCTCTCTTCTGGTAAGATTACCGACTCTTACATATTTTATCGAACACCACCACAGCTGACTAGTCACCACCGGTGAAAAGGATTAGTAGCGAAAGAGAATGGGAGTGAAGACCAGGAGGTGACGGGAATGAATCACAGAGCCAATCGGAGTCAGCTCCAGAAGAAACACTAACCTAGTGTTTCTACTTGGACCTAGCCCTGGCTGTACAGCAGGTCAGATGGAGCCTGACTCCAGGGGCTGCCTAGACAACCAAACACTCTAAATTTGGCCCATTCAAGCAAAAAGCTAGGTTTAGATAGGTTTAGAGGCCAACCAAACACACACTGCAATGCCTCATGTAGTATCCGTGTGCTCGGAAGACTACACCACCTGCGTCACAAACTTCAAAGGCTGGCTATCTGCTGTGCACTGAGGCCTTGTTTAAAGAGTATTTGGTTGGGGTTATTAATTTTAATATGTACTATAATATTTTTGTTTTATTTAATAATCCGTGTCCAATCATAGACTAATTAGGCTCAAAAGATTCGTCTCGCAAATTACTCTCTAGCTGTGTTTTTAGTTTCGTAAATAGTCTATATTTAGTACTCCATGTATGTGTTTAAACATTCGATGTGACGTGTGGTAACTTTAACTCGTGAAACTAAACAGGATCTAAATTTTTTTGGATTTGGATATTATACCACTTTCGTTTGTATTTGATAATTATTATTCATTCATGGACTAACTAAGCTTAAAAGATTTGTCTCGCAAATTACAGACAAACTATGCAATTAGTTATCTTTTTATCTATATTTAATGTTCTATGCATGTGCCACAAAATTCGATATAATGGAGAATCTTAAAAAGTTTTTAGATTCTGGGTGAAATTAAACAAGGCCTGATCAGAACTAGACGTTGCCGGTCGGTACCATAATAATTAAGGTTGATGGTGGTACTTTAAATGATATCTATGGTTTTTCTTTAGTCTAACTTAATATTTTTTTTTTTATTTTTTATTTAGTTCATTAAATTAAATTAGAGAATAATCATGGGTGAAGCACCAACCCCATTCTTAATAATAATTGAGTCCACGTCCGCCGTGGTCTTTTTAAGTTATCATATAATTGCAAGTACGAACTGAAAATCAAAGGTATGCAACTATTTTTTCAATTGAATAGTATGCAACTTTTTGATGCAGGAACAGTGAGTACACGGCGGCCAACATCAGCAACAAATCTGGCACAGAGCCTCTTGCTGGCCTGCCTTCGTGGGCCTCAATGTTTCACGGATGCATTAACGCAGCCTGCTACACTGATGCTTCTTTAACTCCTGGCAACTCGACTCACATTCACATGTCTAGAACAGCATGACTTGGAATTCTCTTTGTCAACCCACAGGTTCAACCGGTGCAGATTATCCACATCAAAGCGAAAGTCTATGGAGTCTATTCTGTTGTCATGGCCGAGGCAGCTGCGCTTGCGCTTGCTGCACTCATCAACGACCGACTCAACTTCGATAACACCATATTCCTCTCAGACTCTCAGATCCTTGTGCATTTTCTTAATGCAGTGGACCACACTAACCCTCCGGATTGGAGGATGAAGCCCTTCGCCCAATTATTCAAAAGTGTTGCTCATAGACGTCAGGGCAAGATTCTTCATATCAATAGAACAATGAATTCTATAGCAGATGCACTAGCTAGACTTGCTTTCTTAGCTCCAGACCTATCGACTTCTGTATTTCAACATGCTCCCATGACTCGCATACTGAGCAGTGCTCTCTGATAGAGGCACTTTCTGATGTAAACTTTCAGTCTGTTAGACTAATTGCAGCGTTTTGCTGCTAATATAATTGGTTTGTTTGTCAAAAAAAACGCAGCCTGATACTCCCCTTAGTTTCTAAATAAAAATAATTATCGTCAGGTATCACGAATTTAATTTCATTTGTAAAAAAATATGTACAATATTTGTATCTCTAAATAAATTTATAAAAACTAAGTTTTTTAATAATATTAAAAATAATTGTGTACCATAAATATTAATATTTTTTTTAGATAAGTTTGAACGTCTATGTATAATTCTTCTGACCCCTAGTGCACCGCTAAGACGTGTTGTATTAAATTATACTAGTATAGTGTCCGTGTTAACGCTACGGCTTCATTTTAGGGATGTATATAAAAACAACCAAAACATACTTACATACAAGGATTAATTATTACTAAAAATTATATTAAGGAAAATACCCTCCTTGTTATAAAAAATAAACGATAAGGCAGTAAACTTTTAAATTGGCAACATTGCACTAATTAATAGTAGAAGAAGTAGCATGAAAAAACCAAGTTAATCAACTCGGAAAAATCCGCATAGCAAGTAACCGGTTTGTCTTAGCTCCATTTAGATATCAAATTAATACAGAGAATAAAACGACAAGCCTTTTGGCATTAGCAGAAAACATAACGTTAAATTTAATACAAATTATTATTTTAATGTCAAGTAGAAAACGAAGTCTTTTGACCTTAGCATCGTGGAAACATGAACATGTTACTTGGTCTAGGAGGGAAACTAAATGAATAAACAATTGGAATATAATTTACATTTTGATGTGATAAATATAAACGTCAACTGTGCAATTTCATCTTCAAATCTCCAGTTTTCTAAACACTGTAGTTGCATCTTAATTCAAATCTCCCAGCGATTCCCACATTTCCCTAAACACTGTATGCAGTTACATCTTCAAATCTCCGAGCAGCACAGGCGTCATCAACCAACACCCTGAAGAGTCTCAAATTCCCTACAAGGCATAACCTAATCGAATTGACTAACCTGGATTTCACCGTGCGAGATATCCCTAACTCAGTTTTTGAATGAACCAAAAATTCCCTGCATCGCAGTCAACACCACAAACATGACATATTTATCTTGCCTAACTTAGTTTGTGAACATCTATTTATCTTGCCTTGTTGTTCTCATATTGTTAGCAGAAAACAAAACTTATAACGAATAATATCAATATCAATTTATAAGTGATAAGACATACCCTTTGCAGGTTCTTGCAACCACGAGATATCCCTAACTCAGTTTTTTGAATAAACCAAAAAATCCCTGCATCGCAATACTGAAAGCCTTCTAGTTTGGAAGAATATTACATAAAGTAGTTGAACAAATAAATACTTAGCAAACTATCATAGACATAGTCTTAACTCTGACCTCTAAATATTGAAGGCCTTCCCGTTTGGAAGAATATTACATCTCTTAAAATTATAGGAATGCAAGCTGTAATATACTACAGAAAACATTCTCATCTTACACAGAGTTAAAAGGAAAAAGTGAACATGAGTCAATTGCAGGCAGAGAACATACTGTTACTATGTGACCCTGGTTTGCGGATCAACAGTTTTACATCATCCTCCAACAGACTAACCTCTGCTTGTTATCCCATTTGACTGACTGCAGACAAGAAAACAAAAAATTTCTCATCTAAGTGAATACTACTCACAGATGATTAGCTCATAGCAATTTTCATAATCTAAAGAAATGACGGGCACATAAGCAAACAATGTGTCGCACAGAGCGGAGGAAGAACTCACCTGGAGATGCCGCTTGAAGGTTGTATCTGCATGTTTCAGATAAAAGAATTAGTCAAAAAAAGAGAGGGAAAACAACACTATGTCAGATTAAGAAATTAAGAAGCTGAGATCACAATGATTTCTTTTCAAAAAAAATGCTACCAAAGATATCTATGTCTGATTAATCTCTATGAAAAAAGATTGTGCACATGAAAATAAAAATTGTGGCTCGATAGAACTTACATAAAAGTCTACATAAACATTCATTTAATTAGAATCATATATAATTTTCCCTTGCTTTCTTAGTTCTCCGGAATTTTAAATTTTGAGTAACATAAACATAAATGAATTATTAGACTCACAATATTTTACCCAAATTGTATCAAGGTACATTGAAAATGCAAAGTGCTTCTTATAGTTTAGACCCTCCCTTAGAATTAATTGGTCGTTCCTAAGTTTGTAGGCTCCAAGGAAGTTTCAAAATGCTTTTCACACAGGAATGGTTAAAAAAACAAAGTTAAATACATTTTATTTAAATACATCTTTGCATAGTGCTCGCAGTTTCTAACAAACTAAATCTGCAATGTTATATCTCCCACATGTAATATTACGTCTCGCAGTTTCTAACAAATTAATTTCTCCCGTACCTTTTATTGGAACTCCAGTTTCTCCAATCAGGCTTCATCCATCCAAGCATTTTCTTTCTCCGAAAGCAGCAATTAATTAACTATAGCCACCAGGTCAAGAAATTAGAAGCAAAATGGATGAATAGAAAACTGACAGATTAGATTAATTTTATGTCCATAAAGAAATCAACTACACCCCAAGCGGACCAATCTAGGAAAGGCAGGGAAGCAATGAAAGGCATGCCTGAAGACTCTCTCTCATTAATGCTAAGCCTTTCTGCTTCACTAATCTGAAAATATAGAAAACTATAAATTCTCCAAGCTATCTATGGTTCTAAATTCCAATTTCTTGAATAGAGAAACACATGTGTTTGAAAAGGTTCACTAATTTATATCCCAAAATTAGAACAGAGTACTCTGTTATGAGTGTTTTATCCATTATGAATGTTTTATCCAAAGACACAGGCTTCAACTTTACCTTAGATGTTTCAGTAACAACTTGTGTGATAACCCATTTGCAGAATTACTTATGTAATAAGTTGGCAAATGCTTATTTAGTACAATTTTTGCAGAACATAATTTATCCCATCTCAGTTGCATATCTGGTTTCTTATGATCAAAATATAGAACCAATGGAACCATATATTTGTTATGGATTCTATTTTGGCATGCTATTCCTGCAAGTCTGCAATCTAAGGCCAAAACAGACTTCCTGATTTCGACATAACCTTTCCGTCAGTCAAAATTTCTACCAAAGTTTGTCACACAAAAATAGCAAAAATCATAAGAAATACATAATTTGGTTCAAAAGAATACAAATATAAGCTTCAAAAGTTTCACATGAGTTTCCTAAGAGCCATGTTCTTGTACACAGTCTGTTCCATCAGGTCGTCTGAACAGGAGGATCCAATTTCTACAGCCAAGGAGCTCAAGTATATCAAATTCAATCTAAAAGAAAGTGCAGCAAATGGCATAAGAGCATGTATGACTGATTGACTCATATTCTGTCATCAAAACAGACTTCCTGATTTCGACATAACCTTTCCGTCAGTCAAAATTTCTACCAAAGTTTGTCACACAAAAATAGCAAAAATCGTAAGAAACACATAATTTGGTTCAAAAGAATACAAATATAAGCTTCAAAAGTTTCACATGAGTTTCCTAAGAGCCATGTTCTTGTACACAGTTGTTCCATCACAATTTCTACAGCCAAGGAGCTCAAGTATATCAAATTCAATCTAAAAGAAAGTGCAGCAAATGGCATAAGAGCATGTATGACTGATTGACTCATATTCTGTCATCAAAACAGACTTCCTGATTTCAACATAACCTTTCCGTCAGTCAAAATTTCTACCAAAGTTTGTCACACAAAAATAGCAAAAATCATAAGAAACACATAATTTGGTTCAAAAGAATACAAATATAAGCTTCAAAAGTTTCACATGAGTTTCCTAAGAGCCATGTTCTTGTACACAGTCGTTCCATCAGGTCGTCTGAACAGGAGGATCCAATTTCTACAGCCAAGGAGCTCAAGTATATCAAATTCAATCTAAAAGAAAGTGCAGCAAATAGCATAAGAGCATGTATGACTGATTGACTCATATTCTGTCATCAAAAGCGGCAAGAGCAGCTTCCACTGCAGCAGATGGCGGCATTATCGTGCGGAGGAGGGCCAACAGGTGGTGCTCCGCGCGGCCTCGCCTAGCAGCGGCACTAGCCTTGCCGCATCCTCGCCTAGCAGTGGCGCTAGCCTTGCCGTCCTTGCCTGGTGTAACCAGGCCCGAGCTCTATCGCATTGGCGTGGCTGGGCTCTGTCCTCGCCTGCTCGTGCCCCGACGTCTCATGGTCTAGTGGCCTGAGCTCCTCGCAACAACGTGACTGGCGGGCGGGCACCTAGGGCCTGCGATGGCCAACCTAGGAGAAGCTCGTGAGGGAGAGGAGAGGGAAGGCTTGGAGAATCTGCACCAGCAGTGAAACCCTAGTCGCGTGAGGGGCGTTCGTGAGCAGCTTGAGGGGGAAGGAGGCTGAGGGGGTGTGTAAGGTTGTGATCATACTTCTAATCTGGGCCGTTAAATCTATAGGACATGTGCTCTGAGTCGTTGATCTTGCAGGTGAGATTTGCCTAGAGAAGATTTCAAATAGTAGATGTCACACCCGGATGTAAGAGAGCATTCGGGTGCCAAATCACATGTGCGCCAGGATCTCAAATTCACACACATGGACCGACATCATCAATGGTACAAAACACAGTGTCCAAACGAATTACATAAATGAGAGTAAAAGTACCATTATTACAAACCAAATGTTTATCAAAGTGCGAAGGGGAAACATAAGCTAAACTGTTCCATAAATAAAGGGAAAACTAAGCGTCGACGTAGCAGGACCACCTTGCCACAGGAGGTCGACGGCAGAACCACACGAGCCTAACAACCGGGAGACTCAGGGTAGTCCTCAGGGAAATCACAATTGTACTCCTGATCGTCCGAGCAACCTTTAATGATTATAGCAAGGGTGAGCTCATGTCGAACTCAGCAAGCACAGACGGAAAGTAATGACATGCAAGGCTTAAAACAAGGTAAAGCTGACTTGGTTTGACTGCGGTAGCATTTTAGTTGATCACTTTTAATTATGACAATTATTAGAACAACCTATTACTAAATATGAGTAGCATAAACCCAACCCTTAATTAGTGTAAGTAGTAGTTAGCATCTTTTAAAAGACTATCCTAATTATTATAGTAATCCAGGGATTAACCCCAATTATTAACACAGGACAGCAATCCTGCCAACACGGAATAGCCATTCCGCTAAAACACGAGGTAGCAAACTCGCCAAGTTCCATCTCAAAGTATCCAGTGTATCCAATTTGCTCATCAAGTGAGGGTCTGGGCCGCTCGTGACCGTGAGCACGGCTGATATATCAGTTTTACACTCTGCAGAGGTGTGCACGTTCACTCCAAGTCGTGATTCCCATTTGCCCGGGGTCGCGACTCCCCAAAACACTTCCAAGGTGAGCAGGCAGGGTCTCACTACGAGACCTTTCACAGGGTCCAACTAATAGGATGCCACTCGCAAGTTTTTGCCGGGGCGCTCGGCAGTCGATACCCATAGCCATGGCGTACCGATCAACCGACAAATTAATATTCATTACCCAAGTTACTTCCTCACGCCTACCCGGAAAGTAACACCCTACTAGTGGAAGTCCTGCTAATTAGTCAAGCCAGAGCCATATAGCTTGGAGCTGCACTGTAAGTCCCAGGGGGCCGCTCCCTGACTAAGTCCTTACGGAGAGCAAAGACGGGTACGCCCGGCAAACCGGACCACCAACGGTACCCGCTCCCCCTGTCACCACCATCATCACGATGCTCGTAAGCATCCAACATCGCCATCACCATAGTGACCAAAGATTCAGCACAATTTAAGCATCAAGTTGAGTAGAGATTAATACTTGTTTAGGCATGTGTATAAGATGAGTAGAGCAGCTAAGCAAACCTAGTATATCCTAGACTACCCAAATACATAACCCCAGGTGAGCAAGGAATAATAAGTAAAGCTAGTCATGTCCTTAGGGTTTGCATTCATTGGACACATGCATATAAAGTAAATGACATTAATGAGTAGGTTCAAAATGATCAAATGGTGTCTGCACTTGCCTTGATCGAAGTCGGGTTGCTCGAACTCAGCGGGATCCTGTACCTCTTCCTTCACGAACGTCTCGTTGGCTATACGCGACAATCATCAATCATAGGAACAATACATGCAAGCAAACAAACTTAATCAGAAACAGTACACCAAAGCATGCGAAAACAGAAAGCAACTGCACTACTGTATTCTATTCGACGAAACAAAACCATAGTGACCAGAATCACCTAAATCGGAGTTACGACGCAAAAGTTATGGCTAAAACAAGTTGAATGGCATTTCTATAGATAAACTGAACTATTTTTCGTAATAAAACTAATTAAAAACTGAATTAAAACTCATTTAGGATTAAATATATAAATTCTAACCGAACCAGGGGTTAAACTACAAAAACTAAGGGCATAAACTTAATTATTTTGAACTGCATTGGATAGCGGGTTAATTTTAAATAAAAACAGGGGCCTTTTTGCAAAACGTGCAGGGGCGCGCGGGGGCCGTGGCCGTCCTGGCCACGTGGCGGCCGGCGGTTGGCCCGGTCCATGGCGGCGCTGTGGATCGGGGGGGGGGCTCGGGGGTCCACCGGTCCATGGTGGACCGCGGAGAGGTGCGGGGGCGGCGTGGACCGGGTCCACGTGGACCGGCCGCACGGGGGCGCTGGGCCGCGGTCCACGGTGGACCGCGCGCCGGAACAAGGGCGGGGCGCCCGGCGGTGGCGCGGCGAGCGGCGGCGCCATTGGCGTGGGCCGGAGCTCGCGGGGGCGGCTAACCGGGGCACCAGGGGGCACGCCAAGGGCACGGTTGCGCGCGGCTCGGCGAGGCGAATGCGATGGAGGTCTCACCTTCGCGAAACGTCAATGGCAAAGAGAACCTCGACGGCGGCGGCGCGGATTTCGATGGCGGCGGCGCGAGCTCGGCGAGTTGGCGGCTAGGGTTAGGACTTAGGGATGCGTGCGCGGCTGAGGGATGCCTTAAATAGGCTAGGGTGGCCCCGGGTCCTCGGATTGCGCGGCGCGGAAGTCGGAACGAACGGCGGCGGCCGTTTCCGACTCGGACGGAGGTAGGGGGCGACCCTGATGGGTGGGCCCCACCCGTCAGTGGCAGCGGGCGGCAGGGGCGCTGCTGGGCCGCGGCTTGGGCCGAAGCGGGGAGAGGGGGGCGCGCGCGCGGGGGCTGGGCCGAGAATCGGCCCAGGTGGGGGCTCTCCCCTTTCTTTCTTTTTTTAAAAAAAAACAGAGACAGTTTCTTCTAAATTTTCTTTCTTGCAACAAAATAATTCAAGCACAAGCAAGCAAGTCAAACAAAAATAAATGCAGCGGCATGAATGCACACAAACAAGTTTTCTACCTTATATTTAATTTTACTTAATTTTGTAAATTATTTAATAATTTCCCGGAAATTCAAATTGAGCCAAAATTAAGTCAAATTTAAACTAAATTTGAAATTCAAAAATTTGGAGTGTTATAAACCTACCCCCCTTAAAAGAATCTCGTCCTCGAGATTAGGATGAACCAGGGAATAACTGAGGGTATTTGGATTTCAGATCATCTTCTCTTTCCCAGGTTGCTTCTTCCTCAGAGTGATGTTTCCATTGTACTTTACACATCCTGATAGTTTTACTCCTGGTAATTCTCTCTGCTGTGTCCAGGACTTTGATAGGACTCTCTTCATAAGTTAGATCATCCTGTAAATCCAGTTCCTCTAGTGGCAACTGTTCCTCAGGCACTCTCAAGCATTTCTTGAATTGGGAGACATGGAAAACATTGTGCACATTGGATAAGCTAACAGGCAACTCAAGCTCATAAGCCACCTCTCCTTTTCTTTCCAAGATCTTAAAAGGACCAACATATCTTGGAGCTAGCTTTCCCTTGACATTGAACCTCTTTAGACCCCTCATCGGAGATACTTTCAGGTATACATAATCACCTGCCTGAAACACAAGTTCCCTTCGTCTCACATCGGCATAACTCTTCTGTCTAGACTGAGCTGCTTTCAGAGTTTGTCGGATGAACTGAACTCTTTCTTCGGCTATTCTCAACGAATCAGGGCCGAAAACTTGCCTTTCACCAGTCTGGTTCCAGAACAATGGAGTCCTACACTTCCTTCCATACAAGGCTTCAAAAGGAGTCATCTTAAGACTAGTCTGATAACTATTGTTATAGGAGAACTCGGCGTAGGGCAAACTAGCATCCCAACTATCTCCATACTGTAAAGCACAAGACCTGAGCATATCCTCTACTATCTGGTTGACTCTCTCTGTCTGACCATCGGACTGAGGGTGATAAGCAGTACTGAATCTGAGCTCGGTTCCCAAAGCATCATGTAACTTCTCCCAAAACTTTGATGTGAACTGTGTACCTCTATGAGACACAATCCTCTTAGGAACTCCATGCAGACACACAATCCGTTCCATATACTTTTCTGCTAACTGATCTCCACGGTAGTTAGTTCTGACCGGTATGAAATGAGCTACTTTGGTCAATCGATCTACTACAACCCATATTGAGTCATAACCTCGTTGAGTTCTCGGCAATCCCACTATGAAGTCCATGCTGATCTCATCCCACTTCCACTCTGGTATCTTCAACGGTTGCAACAACCCTGCTGGCCTCTGATGTTCCGCTTTCACCCTCTGACAGGTGTCACACAATGCCACATATTCACCTATATCTTTCTTCATACCAGGCCACCAATAGTTTTGTTTCAAGTCCTGGTACATCTTAGTACCTCCTGGATGAATAGAGTAAGCAGATTCATGACACTCCTTCAGTATCACCTCCTTGATTCTCTGAATATCAGGCACACACAATCGGTCCTTGTGCCAAACAATTCCTTCTTGATCAACTTTGAATCCAGGTGCTCTACCTTCCTCTATCAGCTTAAGTATCTTTTTGATCTCTTCATCCTCTTTCTGACCTTTTCTGATCTCTTGCTCAAGAGTTGGTTCTATGTCCATGGAAGTACCTTGGGTGTTAGCAACAAATCCCAAATTGAGATACTCAAATTCTGCCAGTAGTTCCATCGGTAACTCCGTGGCTCCCAACATATTCACTTGACTCTTTCTACTCAGAGCGTCAGCAACTACATTAGCCTTGCCAAGGTGGTAATGAATCTCCAGTTCATAGTCCTTGATCAAACTTCTCTGTCTCAGATTCAAGTCATTCTGAGTGAAGATGTATTTCAGACTCTTGTGATCCGTGTAGATATCACACTTATGACCCAGAATATAGTGTCTCCAGATCTTCAGTGAATGGACCACAGCTGCTAACTCAAGATCATGAGTTGGATAATTCACCTCATGTTTCTTCAACTGTCTAGATGCATAGGCAATCACTTTTCCCTCTTGCATCAATACACATCCCAAACCTTGCGTGGAAGCATCACAATAGATAGAAAAACTTTTAGTCACATCAGGCAAAGTCAAAATTGGTGCAGTAGTCAACCTTTTCTTCAACTCCTCAAAACTAGCCTGACACTGTTCATTCCACTTGAATGGTTTACCCTTCTCTAGCAAAGCAGTCATGGGCTTGGCAATACTGGAAAATCCTTCAATGAATCTCCGATAGTAACCAGCCATTCCTAGAAAACTTCTGATTTCTCCAACAGTCTGAGGTGGACTCCACTTAAGAACATCTGCCACATTCTTCGGACTGACAGCAACTCCACCGTTTGAAATGACGTGTCCAAGAAAAGACACTTCCTTCAACCAGAAGTCACACTTACTCAACTTGGCATAGAGCTGATGCTCCCTCAATTTCTGCAACACAAGCCTCAGGTGTTCCTCATGTTCTTCCTCAGTCTTGGAGTAGATCAAGATATCATCAATAAAGACTACCACAAACTTATCCAAATACTCCATAAAAACTTTATTCATCAGATACATAAAGTAAGCTGGAGCATTAGTCAACCCAAAAGACATCACTGTATATTCATAAAGTCCATATCTAGTGGTGAAAGCAGTCTTTGGAATATCACTGGGTTTAATCCTCAACTGGTGATAACCTGACCTCAGATCTATCTTGGAAAACACACAAGCTCCTTTCAACTGGTCAAATAGGTCCTCTATTCTAGGCAAAGGGTATTTATTCTTAATTGTGACCTCATTCAAAGATCTATAGTCTACACACATCCTCTGTGTCCCATCCTTCTTCTCTACAAAGATAACTGGAGCTCCCCAAGGTGAGGAACTAGGACGGATATACCCCTTAGACTGTAACTCCCTTAGTTGTTTCTTAAGTTCTTCTAACTCATTAACAGCCATTCTATAAGGTCTCTTAGATATGGGTGCAGTACCAGGTAATAAATCAATAACAAATTCAATCTCACGTTCAGGTGGCATACCTGGCAAATCCTCTAGGAACACATCAGGGAACTCTTTCACAACTCGAATATCTTCTACTGACCCACTGCTCACATGGTAAACTGTTCCTTCACTGCTAGGTGACATAGAAACTCTGACCTCAATTCTGTTCCCACTAGGTGCTGTTAGAACCACTGTCTTCTCAGCACACTGAATAGTACCCTTAAACTTGGACAACCATCTCATTCCCAATATCATATCTAAACCTTCTGAACCCAACACAATAGGATTGACAGGAAAATCTACCCCCCTTATTTTAATGCTCATTCCCGGACACAAGGTATTAGTATGCATCTTTCCCCCAGGTGATTTAACTATCATGGTGTTTTGCATGGTACAGGTGGCTATACTATGTTTCTCAACAAACTGTGCACTTATAAAAGTATGTGATGCTCCAGTATCAAACAAAACAGTAGCTGGGCAAGAGTTGACAAGGAACGTACCAACTACCACATCTGGAGCCTCCTCAGCAGTTTCGAGCTTCACATGATTCACCCTTCCATTGTTGTTCTTCTGCTTCTGGGGGCAAGCATTCGCGTAGTGTCCAGGCTGACCACACTTGAAGCAGGTATTTCTAGTGGGGGCGGGGTTGACATTGGGTTTCATTGGGACAGTGTTGGAGTTCTGGCGAGAGCCTGATGGTGCTGGGGCATTCTGGCGAGGCGCCTGACTAGCGGGGCGCTGCACTTGGTTGTTGTTGTAGCGCTGGCTCGTCTGCTGACTCTGGTTGCTGTACCTGACATTCTGCTGCTGTCCTTGGTTGCCAGACTGATATGCAGGGCGAGACTGAGGGCCCTGCTGGTTGTTGTAACAGGGACGACTGGCACCAGCCTGCTGCTGAGAGGAGTTATACTTCCTCTTCTTGTCCTCCATCTTACGGCGCTTGCTCTCAAGCACCAATGCCCTGTCCACCATCTCCTGGAAACTGGCATACTTGACATTCGACGTCATGTAGGACAGACCATCATTCAAACCTTCCAGGAAGTGGTCTTGCTTGTCTTCATCATTCTCCACTTCATTGGGGCAATACCGCGACAACTGAGTGAACTTGTCACGGTACTCACAAACTGTCATGGAGCCCTGCTTCAGAGACAGAAACTCCTTCTTCTTCAACTTCACCAATCCAGCAGGCACATGATGAGTCTTGAAGGCGGCCTTGAACTCATCCCAAGTGATAGTATCCGGGTCCTGATGTGCAAAGCAGTATGAATCCCACCAGTCCTGTGCGGCTCCCTGAAGCTGCCCAGAGCCATACAGAACCTTCTCCCTGTCATTGCACTGAGCAATGACCAGCTGCTTCTCCACTGCCTTAAGCCAATCCTCAGCTTGCATAGGATCAGCTGAGTGGGAGAAGAACGGTGGACGTCCCTTCATGAACTCTCCACGCTTGTCCCTAGGTGGGGCAAACGCGTTGTTACCTCCTTGATGTTGATTCTGATTCTGATTTTGGTTCTGCTGCATGTGGTTCATAATATGGGCCATCCCTTGCATGAGTTGGGTCTGCATAGTCATCAACTGCTCTATGGTCATGGGCTGATTCCCAGGAGGAGGAGGGTTGGCATTAGTCCCGCTCTGATCATTGTTGTTGTTGTTGGACTGCCCATTGTTTCCTCCATTGGTGTTGCTCCTGGTGTGGACAGGCATCTGATGTATAGAAATAATATAATAAAATCAGATGTAGTTCATATGTGTAAACCTGAGCTGTAATGTAAACTGCAATGTAATAATCTTTCCTCAAAGTATGAACCAGCTGATAGTCACTTTCCTTTCTCAGTTGATAAACACAGTACTCAGAACAGATGTAATATATAGATACTGAACTGATCATGATAAAGTAAGACTGATAAGATAAAGCGATAAGAAATATGATAAAGCACAAATAAAGGAGACCGATGATAACCCAAACTATCTCAAATAAACTTAATACTTAATCTTGTTCTTGATGCGTTGTGGACATAACCCACAACTCATCGCACTCATTACAAAGAACCAAATCACACCATTAACACAATAATAAATCAAGTTCTCACACAGACCAAGCAAAGCACACTAAGCAAACGACTAAGCACTTGACTCGCATAACTAAGATCGTGCTAACGTCCTAAGCGTGGCACTATTTATTACTAAGCTGGGAATAACTCCTATTCTATAGTAGTACGAGCGCTGTCATCTCCATAGGCTGGGTCTTCACGGGGCGGAGAGAAAGCAGGCCACTTAGGTGAAGGCGGTGGCACTCCAGTGATCTGAGCCTCCAGCTGCGCTATCCTCTTCCTGGCGTCGTCCAGCTCCTTCCTGACTTGCTTCAGCTCCACTAGTGAACTGTTGAGCTCGGTGTTAGTGACCGCCACCAGCTTGACAGTCCTGTGCATGCGGGGGTCTTGCTCATCAGTGGTGGAAGCAATAGTCATCGCCAACTCTCCACGGCGACGGCGAGGGTAGTAGCGGCGCTCATCCTGGCTGATCTCCTCGAAGAAGTGATCACGGTATGCGTAGAAAGTCTGGCGAGCAGCATCACTAATGCCCGCCATCTGGGTAGACCTCTCAGCCACAGCCTCATGTATGGACATGATCCTCAGTGCCCTCAACGTCGGGTTAGGCCTGCCGACGTGTGCCCAGACCTTCCAGTACGCCGGGTAGTCTGGGTGACTCCAGTGCTCACTGCGGTACTCCACTGAGAACATGCCATGTCCCAGCTGCTGGTCAAGGAGACGCTTCAGCTCGCTGTGGAAGAAACACTCTCCACCATCCCTTGTGCAGACTGTCACAATCCACCCATCATCAGCAGCAAAAAGTCCATCTTGACCTCGAGGTCCTCCAGGTCCACCGGGTCCTCCGGGTCCTCCAGGTCCTCCAGGTGCATCCTCATCATCATCATCATCATCATCATCATCAAAGGGATCATCTCCTCCAGGTGCCCAGCAAGGCGCCCTTCCATGCACCACCAGAGCTTGAGGTGGTTGCTGTCCTTCATAGGGTTCCGCGTCTTGGAGGTTATCACCGTCATCAAGGTGCTGGTTAGGCTGGAACACGATGTTATCCACGCGACCAGTCAACGAGAACTCCACGGCTTGAACGGGGCGGAAACGAATAACGCTCTTGCGGCAGGTCAGATGGCGAGTCATCTACTTATACAAAAGATCATAGACATGCAGGAAACGGTTAATAGATCATGACAATGATGGATAAATGAATAACATAAATGAAGGTAAAAGTGTATGTGTAATGAAGATGAACCAAGATTATACAATGGATGGACAATATGAACTTTGGTGGTATTTATGGTAAGATATAAAAGCAAGTAATGAAGGTATAAAGTGAAAACAAGGTAATGAAATTTATTGTCAAGGCAGAAATAAAACATAACTCAAGTAATAAATGAAAAACAAGGAACAAGAAGGTAATATGAGTAGAATGATAATAAATGACAAGGTATAAAAGAAAGGTTCAAATAACAAGTAGTAAAAGTTGAAACAAGAATATAAATGCAATATGAGAAATAGAAAGCAATAAATGATAACAAGGTAATAAATGCAAGAAATAAGTGAATAAACTTAGCTGTTAGTAAAAGTAAGTAGATAAGGCTAATAGATAAAGTCTAATGAGACAAGTTAGTAAGGCAGTTAATAGATCCAATGGTGTATTCCACCCAAAAGGGACAATCTAAACGGCTGTTCCTAGCTAGGCTGCGTGATCCTACGGTCAACACGGCTTTGGTACCACTTCTGTCACACCCGGATGTAAGAGAGCATTCGGGTGCCAAATCACATGTGCGCCAGGATCTCAAATTCACACACATGGACCGACATCATCAATGGTACAAAACACAGTGTCCAAACGAATTACATAAATGAGAGTAAAAGTACCATTATTACAAACCAAATGTTTATCAAAGTGCGAAGGGGAAACATAAGCTAAACTGTTCCATAAATAAAGGGAAAACTAAACGTCGACGTAGCAGGACCACCTTGCCACAGGAGGTCGACGGCAGAACCACACGAGCCTAACAACCGGGAGACTCAGGGTAGTCCTCAGGGAAATCACAATTGTACTCCTGATCGTCCGAGCAACCTTTAATGATTATAGCAAGGGTGAGCTCATGTCGAACTCAGCAAGCACAGACGGAAAGTAATGACATGCAAGGCTTAAAACAAGGTAAAGCTGACTTGGTTTGACTGCGGTAGCATTTTAGTTGATCACTTTTAATTATGACAATTATTAGAACAACCTATTACTAAATATGAGTAGCATAAACCCAACCCTTAATTAGTGTAAGTAGTAGTTAGCATCTTTTAAAAGACTATCCTAATTATTATAGTAATCCAGGGATTAACCCCAATTATTAACACAGGACAGCAATCCTGCCAACACGGAATAGCCATTCCGCTAAAACACGAGGTAGCAACCTCGCCAAGTTCCATCTCAAAGTATCCAGTGTATCCAATTTGCTCATCAAGTGAGGGTCTGGGCCGCTCGTGACCGTGAGCACGGCTGATATATCAGTTTTACACTCTGCAGAGGTGTGCACGTTCACTCCAAGTCGTGATTCCCATTTGCCCGGGGTCGCGACTCCCCAAAACACTTCCAAGGTGAGCAGGCAGGGTCTCACTACGAGACCTTTCACAGGGTCCAACTAATAGGATGCCACTCGCAAGTTTTTGCCGGGGCGCTCGGCAGTCGATACCCATAGCCATGGCGTACCGATCAACCGACAACTTAATATTCATTACCCAAGTTACTTCCTCACGCCTACCCGGAAAGTAACACCCTACTAGTGGAAGTCCTGCTAATTAGTCAAGCCAGAGCCATATAGCTTGGAGCTGCACTGTAAGTCCCAGGGGGCCGCTCCCTGACTAAGTCCTTACGGAGAGCAGAGACGGGTACGCCCGGCAAACCGGACCACCAACGGTACCCGCTCCCCCTGTCACCACCATCATCACGATGCTCGTAAGCATCCAACATCGCCATCACCATAGTGACCAAAGATTCAGCACAATTTAAGCATCAAGTTGAGTAGAGATTAATACTTGTTTAGGCATGTGTATAAGATGAGTAGAGCAGCTAAGCAAACCTAGTATATCCTAGACTACCCAAATACATAACCCCAGGTGAGCAAGGAATAATAAGTAAAGCTAGTCATGTCCTTAGGGTTTGCATTCATTGGACACATGCATATAAAGTAAATGACATTAATGAGTAGGTTCAAAATGATCAAATGGTGTCTGCACTTGCCTTGATCGAAGTCGGGTTGCTCGAACTCAGCGGGATCCTGTACCTCTTCCTTCACGAACGTCTCGTTGGCTATACGCGACAATCATCAATCATAGGAACAATACATGCAAGCAAACAAACTTAATCAGAAACAGTACACCAAAGCATGCGAAAACAGAAAGCAACTGCACTACTGTATTCTATTCGACGAAACGAAACCATAGTGACCAGAATCACCTAAATCGGAGTTACGACGCAAAAGTTATGGCTAAAACAAGTTGAATGGCATTTCTGTAGATAAACTGAACTATTTTTTGTAATAAAACTAATTAAAAACTGAATTAAAACTCATTTAGGATTAAATATATAAATTCTAACCGAACCAGGGGTTAAACTACAAAAACTAAGGGCATAAACTTAATTATTTTGAACTGCATTGGATAGCGGGTTAATTTTAAATAAAAACCAGGGGCCTTTTTGCAAAACGTGCAGGGGCGCGCGGGGGCCGTGGCCGTCCTGGCCACGTGGCGGCCGGCGGTTGGCCCGGTCCATGGCGGCGCTGTGGACCGGGGGGGGGGGGCTCGGGGGTCCACCGGTCCATGGTGGACCGGGGAGAGGTGCGGGGGCGGCGTGGACCTGGTCCACGTGGACCGGCCGCACGGGGGCGCTGGGCCGCGGTCCACGGTGGACCGCGCGCCGGAGCATGGGCGGTGCGCCGGCCGGGCGGTGGCGCGGCGAGCGGCGGCGCCATTGGCGTGGGCCGGAGCTCGCGGGGGCGGCTAACCGGGGCACCAGGGGGCACGGCAAGGGCACGGTTGCGCGCGGCTCGGCGAGGCGAATGCGATGGAGGTCTCACCTTCGCGAAACGTCAACGGCAAAGAGAAGCTCGACGGCGGCGGCGCGGATTTCGATGGCGGCGGCGCGAGCTCGGCGAGTTGGCGGCTAGGGTTAGGACTTAGGGACGCGTGCGCGGCTGAGGGATGCCTTAAATAGGCTAGGGTGGCCCCGGGTCCTCGGATTGCGCGCGGCGCGGAAGTCGGAATGAACGGCGGCGGCCGTTTCCGACTCGGACGGAGGTAGGGGGCGACCCTGACGGGTGGGCCCCACCCGTCAGTGGCAGCGGGCGGCAGGGGCGCTGCTGGGCCGCGGCTTGGGCCGAAGCGGGGAGAGGGGGGCGCGCGCGCGGGGGCTGGGCCGAGAATCGGCCCAGGTGGGGGCTCTCCCCTTTCTTTCTTTTTTTTTAAAAAAAAACAGAGACAGTTTCTTCTAAATTTTCTTTCTTGCAACAAAATAATTCAAGCACAAGCAAGCAAGTCAAACAAAAATAAATGCAGCGGCATGAATGCACGCAAACAAGTTTTCTACCTTATATTTAATTTTACTTAATTTTGTAAATTATTTAATAATTTCCCGGAAATTCAAATTGAGCCAAAATTAAGTCAAATTTAAACTAAATTTGAAATTCAAAAATTTGGAGTGTTATAGTAGAGAATAGGCTCATAGATGCAACAACACTTGAAAAGCAACGCTTGGCGTGTTCATGTTCATCCCGAACCAGAATCTCACCACTAAGGCCGTGTTTAGTTTCTTGTGGAAAAAATTTCGTGACATTGTAGCACTTTCGTTTATTTGTGGAAATTATTGTCCAACTATGGACTAACTAGGTTCAAAAGATTCATCTCATAAATTTTGACCAAACTATGTAATTAGTTTTTATTTTTATCTATATTTAATATTTCATGTATGCGTCTAAAGATTCGAGGGGAATTTTAAAATTTTTTAGATTTTTAGTTGGAAGTAAACAAGGCCTAAGTTACAGCTCTCACCCTTGCGGCAAACATCACCAAACATCTAAACATCCAAGTGAATTTCCTCACTGATAGCCAGGTTACGGCCAACTTCTACAATTCAAAGAGATCTTCCAAATCCTCCTCACGGGAACATCAAGAACTACACGGCTACCTTCCCGCAACAAGGGAGTTCATGGTTCACAAGATTCCAAGAAAATACAACAGCAAACTTATTAGCGCATCAGGCATTTTTATCACAGATTTGTGCCCTGTTGGCTGTTACATTGGCATTGCAGAATGTAAACCTGGAGCCTTGCTGCACACTGTTTGTTAAGTTAATGAAGCCTGTTATAAAAAAAATACTTAATTTTATATCGATGTTATTTCGTTATGGTAGGACTGCAGTAGCCTATGCAACTGGAAGTGTCGTTAGCTGGAAATAGCAGTTGATACTTGATAGAAGACTAATACGGAGTACTAATTAAAGCTTTGTTTTGTACTTCTTATTAACCAATCGCGTCCATTTGAGATGGCCTACTCCCCCCGTTTCTATTTACATATCATATGTGACGATCAATTTTAAAATATTTATATACATTCACGACATAAGGTTTATATTTTTGGATTTACTATAAGAAATAATTTCAAAATATATAATTATATTATATGAAATTATAAGACTTTTAAAATATATGGTCAAATATAGCAATCTTTGATTTTAGAACATAAATAATGTGACATGTAAAAAACGGTGAGAGTATTAATTTTTTTAGTCGTATAAGTATATAATAACAAATGCAGTATATATTATGAATCAAACCAAGTATTTCGTTTATAAGATCTTGCAAGTAGTAACAACACATATAAAAGCGGCGCTACTAGCGCCCGGACGTCCGCATCTAAGGGCTCGTCCGGACGCATCTAGAATCTGGCCGCCTCTCGCACGGAACGCACGCCCCCGCCCCCTCCCCCTCCGCGGGCCCCCTGCGCCCCTCCCCCCCCCCAAATAGAGCGGAGCAAAGTAGAGCAGGATTAGAGGGAGGTGCGGAGCAGAGCAAAACAGAGCGGGTTGGGAGGGAGGCGTGAAGTAGAGCAAAGCAGGATAGAAGGGAGTCAAGCCGAAGAATCACGTCCATCCCGTCATCACACCCCGCCATCCGTGAAACGCCATTCCGTCGCGTCGCTCCATTCCCCCACCATGCCCCATTAGGTGCGTTGCATCCTTATAATAGAACAAATTCTACTACAATATCACA
>NC_012878.2:14939483-14942169 GCF_000003195.3 Sorghum bicolor | reverse complement strand
CACAAGACCTGAGCATATCCTCTACTATCTGGTTGACTCTCTCTGTCTGACCATCGGACTGAGGGTGATAAGCAGTACTGAATCTGAGCTCGGTTCCCAAAGCATCATGTAACTTCTCCCAAAACTTTGATGTGAACTGTGTACCTCTATGAGACACAATCCTCTTAGGAACTCCATGCAGACACACAATCCGTTCCATATACTTTTCTGCTAACTGATCTCCACGGTAGTTAGTTCTGACCGGTATGAAATGAGCTACTTTGGTCAATCGATCTACTACAACCCATATTGAGTCATAACCTCGTTGAGTTCTCGGCAATCCCACTATGAAGTCCATGCTGATCTCATCCCACTTCCACTCAGGTATCTTCAACGGTTGCAACAACCCTGCTGGCCTCTGATGTTCCGCTTTCACCCTCTGACAGGTGTCACACAATGCCACATATTCACCTATATCTTTCTTCATACCAGGCCACCAATAGTTTTGTTTCAAGTCCTGGTACATCTTAGTA
Organism: Sorghum bicolor; assembly: GCF_000003195.3. NCBI lineage: Eukaryota > Viridiplantae > Streptophyta > Magnoliopsida > Poales > Poaceae > Sorghum > Sorghum bicolor. Next base: position 14,941,657 of record NC_012878.2, on the reverse strand, counting down.
CCTCCTGGATGAATAGAGTAAGCAGATTCATGACACTCCTTCAGTATCACCTCCTTGATTCTCTGAATATCAGGCACACACAATCGGTCCTTGTGCCAAACAATTCCTTCTTGATCAACTTTGAATCCAGGTGCTCTACCTTCCTCTATCAGCTTAAGTATCTTTTTGATCTCTTCATCCTCTTTCTGACCTTTTCTGATCTCTTGCTCAAGAGTTGGTTCTATGTCCATGGAAGTACCTTGGGTGTTAGCAACAAATCCCAAATTGAGATACTCAAATTCTGCCAGTAGTTCCATCGGTAACTCCGTGGCTCCCAACATATTCACTTGACTCTTTCTACTCAGAGCGTCAGCAACTACATTAGCCTTGCCAAGGTGGTAATGAATCTCCAGTTCATAGTCCTTGATCAATTCTAACCATCTTCTCTGTCTCAGATTCAAGTCATTCTGAGTGAAGATGTATTTCAGACTCTTGTGATCCGTGTAGATATCACACTTATGACCCAGAATATAGTGTCTCCAGATCTTCAGTGAATGGACCACAGCTGCTAACTCAAGATCATGAGTTGGATAATTCACCTCATGTTTCTTCAACTGTCTAGATGCATAGGCAATCACTTTTCCCTCTTGCATCAATACACATCCCAAACCTTGCGTGGAAGCATCACAATAGATAGAAAAACTTTTAGTCACATCAGGCAAAGTCAAAATTGGTGCAGTAGTCAACCTTTTCTTCAACTCCTCAAAACTAGCCTGACACTGTTCATTCCACTTGAATGGTTTACCCTTCTCTAGCAAAGCAGTCATGGGCTTGGCAATACTGGAAAATCCTTCAATGAATCTCCGATAGTAACCAGCCATTCCTAGAAAACTTCTGATTTCTCCAACAGTCTGAGGTGGACTCCACTTAAGAACATCTGCCACATTCTTCGGACTGACAGCAACTCCACCGTTTGAAATGACGTGTCCAAGAAAAGACACTTCCTTCAACCAGAAGTCACACTTACTCAACTTGGCATAGAGCTGATGCTCCCTCAATTTCTGCAACACAAGCCTCAGGTGTTCCTCATGTTCTTCCTCAGTCTTGGAGTAGATCAAGATATCATCAATAAAGACTACCACAAACTTATCCAAATACTCCATAAAAACTTTATTCATCAGATACATAAAGTAAGCTGGAGCATTAGTCAACCCAAAAGACATCACTGTATATTCATAAAGTCCATATCTAGTGGTGAAAGCAGTCTTTGGAATATCACTGGGTTTAATCCTCAACTGGTGATAACCTGACCTCAGATCTATCTTGGAAAACACACAAGCTCCTTTCAACTGGTCAAATAGGTCCTCTATTCTAGGCAAAGGGTATTTATTCTTAATTGTGACCTCATTCAAAGATCTATAGTCTACACACATCCTCTGTGTCCCATCCTTCTTCTCTACAAAGATAACTGGAGCTCCCCAAGGTGAGGAACTAGGACGGATATACCCCTTAGACTGTAACTCCCTTAGTTGTTTCTTAAGTTCTTCTAACTCATTAACAGCCATTCTATAAGGTCTCTTAGATATGGGTGCAGTACCAGGTAATAAATCAATAACAAATTCAATCTCACGTTCAGGTGGCATACCTGGCAAATCCTCCAGGAACACATCAGGGAACTCTTTCACAACTCGAATATCTTCTACTGACCCACTGCTCACATGGTAAACTGTTCCTTCACTGCTAGGTGACATAGAAACTCTGACCTCAATTCTGTTCCCACTAGGTGCTGTTAGAACCACTGTCTTCTCAGCACACTGAATAGTACCCTTAAACTTGGACAACCATCTCATTCCCAATATCATATCTAAACCTTCTGAACCCAACACAATAGGATTGACAGGAAAATCTACCCCCCTTATTTTAATGCTCATTCCCGGACACAAGGTATTAGTATGCATCTTTCCCCCAGGTGATTTAACTATCATGGTGTTTTGCATGGTACAGGTGGCTATACTATGTTTCTCAACAAACTGTGCACTTATAAAAGTATGTGATGCTCCAGTATCAAACAAAACAGTAGCTGGGCAAGAGTTGACAAGGAACGTACCAACTACCACATCTGGAGCCTCCTCAGCAGTTTCGAGCTTCACATGATTCACCCTTCCATTGTGTTCTTCTGCTTCTGGGGGCAAGCA
>NC_012878.2:14937116-14939383 GCF_000003195.3 Sorghum bicolor | reverse complement strand
GTCACAATCCACCCATCATCAGCAGCAAAAAGTCCATCTTGACCTCGAGGTCCTCCAGGTCCACCGGGTCCTCCGGGTCCTCGAGGTCCTCCAGGTGCATCCTCATCATCATCATCATCATCATCATCAAAGGGATCATCTCCTCCAGGTGCCCAGCAAGGCGCCCTTCCATGCACCACCAGAGCTTGAGGTGGTTGCTGTCCTTCATAGGGTTCCGCGTCTTGGAGGTTATCACCGTCATCAAGGTGCTGGTTAGGCTGGAACACGATGTTATCCACGCGACCAGTCAACGAGAACTCCACGGCTTGAACGGGGCGGAAACGAATAACGCTCTTGCGGCAGGTCAGATGGCGAGTCATCTACTTATACAAAAGATCATAGACATGCAGGAAACGGTTAATAGATCATGACAATGATGGATAAATGAATAACATAAATGAAGGTAAAAGTGTATGTGTAATGAAGATGAACCAAGATTATACAATGGATGGACAATATGAACTTTGGTGGTATTTATGGTAAGATATAAAAGCAAGTAATGAAGGTATAAAGTGAAAACAAGGTAATGAAATTTATTGTCAAGGCAGAAATAAAACATAACTCAAGTAATAAATGAAAAACAAGGAACAAGAAGGTAATATGAGTAGAATGATAATAAATGACAAGGTATAAAAGAAAGGTTCAAATAACAAGTAGTAAAAGTTGAAACAAGAATATAAATGCAATATGAGAAATAGAAAGCAATAAATGATAACAAGGTAATAAATGCAAGAAATAAGTGAATAAACTTAGCTGTTAGTAAAAGTAAGTAGATAAGGCTAATAGATAAAGTCTAATGAGACAAGTTAGTAAGGCAGTTAATAGATCCAATGGTGTATTCCACCCAAAAGGGACAATCTAAACGACTGTTCCTAGCTAGGCTGCGTGATCCTACGGTCAACACGGCTTTGGTACCACTTCTGTCACACCCGGATGTAAGAGAGCATTCGGGTGCCAAATCACATGTGCGCCAGGATCTCAAATTCACACACATGGACCGACATCATCAATGGTACAAAACACAGTGTCCAAAGGAATTATATAAATGAGAGTAAAAGTACCATTATTACAAACCAAATGTTTATCAAAGTGCGAAGGGGAAACATAAGCTAAACTGTTCCATAAATAAAGGGAAAACTAAACGTCGACGTAGCAGGACCACCTTGCCTCAGGAGGTCGACGGCAGAACCACACGAGCCTATCAACCGGGAGACTCAGGGTAGTCCTCAGGGAAATCACAATTGTACTCCTGATCGTCCGAGCAACCTTTAATGATTATAGCAAGGGTGAGCTCATGTCGAACTCAGCAAGCACAGACGGAAAGTAATGACATGCAAGGCTTAAAACAAGGTAAAGCTGACTTGGTTTGACTGCGGTAGCATTTTAGTTGATCACTTTTAATTATGACAATTATTAGAACAACCTATTACTAAATATGAGTAGCATAAACCCAACCCTTAATTAGTGTAAGTAGTAGTTAGCATCTTTTAAAAGACTATCCTAATTATTATAGTAATCCAGGGATTAACCCCAATTATTAACACAGGACAGCAATCCTGCCAACACGGAATAGCCATTCCGCTAAAACACGAGGTAGCAACCTCGCCAAGTTCCATCTCAAAGTATCCAGTGTATCCAATTTGCTCATCAAGTGAGGGTCTGGGCCGCTCGTGACCGTGAGCACGGCTGATATATCAGTTTTACACTCTGCAGAGGTGTGCACGTTCACTCCAAGTCGTGATTCCCATTTGCCCGGGGTCGCGACTCCCCAAAACACTTCCAAGGTGAGCAGGCAGGGTCTCACTACGAGACCTTTCACAGGGTCCAACTAATAGGATGCCACTCGCAAGTTTTTGCCGGGGCGCTCGGCAGTCGATACCCATAGCCATGGCGTACCGATCAACCGACAACTTAATATTCATTACCCAAGTTACTTCCTCACGCCTACCCGGAAAGTAACACCCTACTAGTGGAAGTCCTGCTAATTAGTCAAGCCAGAGCCATATAGCTTGGAGCTGCACTGTAAGTCCCAGGGGGCCGCTCCCTGACTAAGTCCTTACGGAGAGCAAAGACGGGTACGCCCGGCAAACCGGACCACCAACGGTACCCGCTCCCCTTGTCACCACCATCATCACGATGCTCGTAAGCATCCAACATCGCCATCACCGTAGTGACCAAAGATTCAGCACAATTTAAGCATCAAGTTGAGTAGAGATTAATACTTGTTT
>NC_012878.2:14933725-14935870 GCF_000003195.3 Sorghum bicolor | reverse complement strand
CTAGGGTTAGGACTTAGGGACGCGTGCGCGGCTGAGGGATGCCTTAAATAGGCTAGGGTGGCCCCGGGTCCTCGGATTGCGCGCGGCGCGGAAGTCGGAATGAACGGCGGCGGCCGTTTCCGACTCGGACGGAGGTAGGGGGCGACCCTGACGGGTGGGCCCCACCCGTCAGTGGCAGCGGGCGGCAGGGGCGCTGCTGGGCCGCGGCTTGGGCCGAAGCGGGGAGAGGGGGGCGCGCGCGCGGGGGCTGGGCCGAGAATCGGCCCAGGTGGGGGCTCTCCCCTTTCTTTCTTTTTTTTTAAAAAAAAACAGAGACAGTTTCTTCTAAATTTTCTTTCTTGCAACAAAATAATTCAAGCACAAGCAAGCAAGTCAAACAAAAATAAATGCAGCGGCATGAATGCACGCAAACAAGTTTTCTACCTTATATTTAATTTTACTTAATTTTGTAAATTATTTAATAATTTCCCGGAAATTCAAATTGAGCCAAAATTAAGTCAAATTTAAACTAAATTTGAAATTCAAAAATTTGGAGTGTTATAGTAGAGAATAGGCTCATAGATGCAACAACACTTGAAAAGCAACGCTTGGCGTGTTCATGTTCATCCCGAACCAGAATCTCACCACTAAGGCCGTGTTTAGTTTCTTGTGGAAAAAATTTCGTGACATTGTAGCACTTTCGTTTATTTGTGGAAATTATTGTCCAACTATGGACTAACTAGGTTCAAAAGATTCATCTCATAAATTTTGACCAAACTATGTAATTAGTTTTTATTTTTATCTATATTTAATATTTCATGTATGCGTCTAAAGATTCGAGGGGAATTTTAAAATTTTTTAGATTTTTAGTTGGAAGTAAACAAGGCCTAAGTTACAGCTCTCACCCTTGCGGCAAACATCACCAAACATCTAAACATCCAAGTGAATTTCCTCACTGATAGCCAGGTTACGGCCAACTTCTACAATTCAAAGAGATCTTCCAAATCCTCCTCACGGGAACATCAAGAACTACACGGCTACCTTCCCGCAACAAGGGAGTTCATGGTTCACAAGATTCCAAGAAAATACAACAGCAAACTTATTAGCGCATCAGGCATTTTTATCACAGATTTGTGCCCTGTTGGCTGTTACATTGGCATTGCAGAATGTAAACCTGGAGCCTTGCTGCACACTGTTTGTTAAGTTAATGAAGCCTGTTATAAAAAAAATACTTAATTTTATATCGATGTTATTTCGTTATGGTAGGACTGCAGTAGCCTATGCAACTGGAAGTGTCGTTAGCTGGAAATAGCAGTTGATACTTGATAGAAGACTAATACGGAGTACTAATTAAAGCTTTGTTTTGTACTTCTTATTAACCAATCGCGTCCATTTGAGATGGCCTACTCCCCCCGTTTCTATTTACATATCATATGTGACGATCAATTTTAAAATATTTATATACATTCACGACATAAGGTTTATATTTTTGGATTTACTATAAGAAATAATTTCAAAATATATAATTATATTATATGAAATTATAAGACTTTTAAAATATATGGTCAAATATAGCAATCTTTGATTTTAGAACATAAATAATGTGACATGTAAAAAACGGTGAGAGTATTAATTTTTTTAGTCGTATAAGTATATAATAACAAATGCAGTATATATTATGAATCAAACCAAGTATTTCGTTTATAAGATCTTGCAAGTAGTAACAACACATATAAAAGCGGCGCTACTAGCGCCCGGACGTCCGCATCTAAGGGCTCGTCCGGACGCATCTAGAATCTGGCCGCCTCTCGCACGGAACGCACGCCCCCGCCCCCTCCCCCTCCGCGGGCCCCCTGCGCCCCTCCCCCCCCCCAAATAGAGCGGAGCAAAGTAGAGCAGGATTAGAGGGAGGTGCGGAGCAGAGCAAAACAGAGCGGGTTGGGAGGGAGGCGTGAAGTAGAGCAAAGCAGGATAGAAGGGAGTCAAGCCGAAGAATCACGTCCATCCCGTCATCACACCCCGCCATCCGTGAAACGCCATTCCGTCGCGTCGCTCCATTCCCCCACCATGCCCCATTAGGGGCGTTGCATCCTTATAATAGAACAAATTCTGACTAGCATATCACAAGAAAACGACTATAACAATGGAACGAAAGCTACTACGACG
>NC_012878.2:14861541-14933625 GCF_000003195.3 Sorghum bicolor | reverse complement strand
AAGCTACTACAACACAAGATGCATGAAAAAAAAAGAAACTAATACAATAAAGGAATATTGCTTGTTGCAACACCATAACAAAGACTAGTGCAACCCAAAACAGAACAAAAAAAAAAACAAATGCAAAATGAGAACAACATCAAGAAAAAAAGATTAATGCAACAAAAAAATTACTTGTTGCAACAAAAAAAAAACGAAACTGCAACAATAAAAGGGCAAATGCGAGATGCAACATCAAAAAATAGAGTAACGAAACAAACAAAATTACTTGTTGCAATAGCAAAACAACACTACTGCAAAAACAAAAACAAAAAAAATGCCAGATGCAACATACAAAAAAACTAGTGCAACAAAAAAAAATTGCTTGTTGAAACAGAAAAACAAGCCTAGTACTGCAAACAGAGCTCGACGAAACTCTAGCCATCGCGACGTCTCTCAGATCCAGATCTAAAAGAGAAGCAGGAGAAGGAGAATGAGAAGGAGGAGGAGGAGACCTCAGATCTAGATGAGGGGGTGAAAGAGGGGAAGAGGAACAGCTCAGATCTAGATCTACCTCGCCAAAAGCTGCTCTCTGGCTGCATGGAGGTTACAGAGGTAGAGAGTGAGGGAGCAGTGACTCGCCGAAACCCGTCGCCGTCGACCTCCTCTCCAGTAGCATGGAGGTCATAGAAAGGGAGAGAGGGAGGGAAGGAGGAAGGAAGCGCAAACAGACAAAGCAGCACCAAGCTAGATATGAGTGTGGCAACCGTCTCGGAGAGCAGCGACGAGCGTAACGGCGTGGAGGAACGAAGAGAGGGAATGAGCGAGCAAAGTAGAGACTGGGTGCGGGATTCACAAGGTCGAGATAGTGAACGAACAGATAAAGAGGTGAGAGGGGTCGTTTAGATCGAGTCTGGTTGGTGGAGCCGGAAGCAGTTGCTTCCATCGAGTCTGGTTCGTGGAGCCGGAAGCGGTTGCTTCGGTCGAGGCTGATCCGTCCGGACAGACGGACGCTCTAGAAAGAGCGTTATTGTAATAAAAGGTGTGTACGAATACGAAAGCAACCTAATTTTTCACAGGAAAAAAAGTACCGCATGTGCCCAGAAGCTTTGCGCGTCCCGCCCGCTAATTAGGCCTTGTTTAGTTTCCAAAATATTTTATAAAATTTTTCAGATTCTTCGTCACTTTGAATATTGTGGCACTTATATGAAGCATTAAATATAGATAAAATAAATAACTAATTGCATAGTTTATCTGTAATTTGCAAGACAAATTTTTTGAGTCTAATTGGTTCATAATTGGATAATATTTATCAAATACAAACAAAAGCGCTACAATATCAATTTTGTAAAAAATTTTTGTAACTAAACAAGGCCTTAGTAGCACATGTGCTGAAATGAAAGCAAAGGCTCTATTTAGTTTCCACCCAAAACTTTTCGTCTTAGGTCTGGTTTAATTCAAGAAAAAAATTAGATTTGACTACTCTAGCATTTTTTGTATTTGATAATTATTGTCTAAGCATAGACTAACTAAGCTTAGAAGATTCGTTTCGCAAATTACAAACAAACAGTACAATTAGTTATTTTTATTTATATTTAATGCTCTATGTATGCGTCCAAATATTCAATGTGACGGAGAATCTTGAAACTTTTTTAGAACTAAACAAGACCTTATTACACCGAATATTTGGACACATGTATAGAGTATTAAATATAGATGAAAAAATAACTAATTATACAATTTGCAAGTATTTTATGAGACAAATCTTTTGAGCCTAATTAGTTTATGATTAGACACTAATTACTATAGTTACCAATATACTAAATACCTAAAAACTTTTCTTTTCATAAACTAAACATGGAGATGGTCTCTTTCTCTTTCTTCTTCTTTTATTAGACGAGTGAAGATGGTCTTCGTGGAGCAACTCGGACATCTACTCTGGTCTAAAAGTAAGACTCTCTAAATCCTTCCTAACTCCCTAAATCCTTCCTAAATATTAGGAATAGAGGTTTTAGTAAAAAACTACCCTTCATTAGCTTTTCTAAATGGTTATCCAAATATAGTCATGCATTTTTTATTCTGGATTTCTCGCTAGCTAAAGATAGAAGACAAAAATAACTCTCTAGAGTGCACGTGAGATTTAGAAAGACTATTGAGGAATGAAATGATACAAAAAACGGTTTTTATGCAAGTAACTTTCTAAATAATAATTTAGAAAGTAAAATTTAAAAAGGCTCCTGAAGATGCTTTAATCTTATTCTACAGTAGTAATAGTATTTTCTAAAAAAATCAAGGTGACGAGGACCTGGGGCTATATCATTTTAGGATTTTTTTTGAAAACTTTTGAAGTTGCTATGAGACTAAGCATTTTTTTAGCCGAGGGAGCAAAAAACAAAGAAAAGGAAGATGCTTTTCTCTATGTGCTATTAAGAAAGATGATTTCTTCCTCTATACCACTAAAAAATTTAGACACATCTAGGTGCCATGACACTTTTTTTTTGTCTCTCAAGCCATTCCGGCCACTTTTACTAGTAGTGGTGGCGGACGGCGCTAAGAAAAGACTTAAATGCTCAAGGCTAGAGAAGCAACATTAAATTTTGTTTTCCCACATGCCAGTGTTTTAGCACCAAACTGAATGTCGTTGACCTATTTGACTGCACTAATCTTAGGATATGATTACACACTATAACACCAGAAACTAAAAGATTACATGAGTAATAAGAAATGTTAGTACTTAATGATAGATTAATTAATTTTAAGATACGACTACACACTGTGTTTAGCTTAAACTAGTAAAATATGCGCGCGCCATCACGCGCGTACGCAGCCACATATTTGAAGCATAAATAGCATGGTGGTTAATACTTAATAGCTATATATTATCGCCGATACGTGAGGCCCAAAAGGATGGATGCCATCTGAAACGCTTATGAACAAGAGCTGTCCTTGAGTCTGGAGAAGTTGCTGCCGTCTTTGTTTTAAGATCATAAAGATGTAGTCCGGAACCCTTTAAGGTTTTTAAGAGTTCCATAGTAAATATACAACGATGATCTTATTGTTGGTGACCAGTTGACCACAATGGTTTGACTGCTGCAAAATGATGAGGCGGACGTGGAGCAGATCAGCATTGCCTGATGTAGCAAGCAGCATATTCAGTAAGGCAAACATAGATAGGAAACAATAAAACTGCATGTGCTAATGTATGGGAAAAAACCAAAGTACATTCACTGTTGTTACAGCTATCAACAAAGTGTTTTTCTCGTTCGCAAAAAAAAAACAAAGTGTTTTTCTCTATCATAAGACCTAGGAACTAAATATTTCAGCTGCGGCATGAACTGTACATAAGCTATAGAAATTATTACAGTGCAAACTAATGAAATGGCAACAGTATACCGTGGAACAGACGAATCTGTTTCCTTTGGGAATTCTGAAGACCAACTAAATAAATTCAGCATCAATTTTGGAGAGCATACTAAGCAGCAACAACTCAGTTGAGGAAGGATTTTTCTATGTTGGAATATACTCCCTTCGTATCGCTAATAGAGGTCGTTTAGGACACGAGGGGATTACCAAGGAGTCATTAATTAGTGGGCATTTTTCCATGTTTGCCCTTATTAAATGTAAATGTGGATGTTATGTAGACAACCTTTTGTAGCTGGAGTGGCTACTTCACCATGCTATGTGGATGTCGTCCACAGTTCGAATGCCCACAACCTCACTTTTTTTGCAATTTATGCATAGCATTGTTGCTTCATGAAACATATTCATCGATTCCTCATCTTTTTTTCTGACTTAGCTGCTTGCGTTTTGTGGCGTGTGAGCGGTGTTGCTGCATGCATACATGTTCGATTACTCGTCTTTTTTTGGCTTAGCTGCTTGCGTTTTGCGGTGTGCGAGGGCGAGCGGCCAGCGGCCAGCACTAATAACTCACACAGATGGGAGGCTACTTGTGCATGCAATGAGCGCGGCGCTAATAACTCCTCATGGTGCGGGAGCCCAAGCGCCAGGGGCAGCGACGTCCAAAGATGCATTCATGTAGCAGAACGACATCTTTTGTTCAACTTCATTCAAACTGCAAAATGACCTATATTAGCGATACGGAGGGAGTAAGTGAAGTGCCCACCTCTCCCCATCAGCTTAAACTTTTGGGTTGAACTGATTGGTGCATGCAACTCAATATGATATCAGAGCCAGAGGTCCCGAGTTCGAATCCTGGTTAGCGCAATTAAATAAAATAATTATTGCTCGCTCCTATTCCACGTCTGAGGCCTGAGGGAGCCTCCACGTGAGGGGGAGTGTTGGAATATAAGTGAATTGCCCATCTCTCCCCATCAGCTTAAGCTTTTGGGTTGAACTGGTTGGTGCATGCAACTCAATATTCTATGCAAATAAAAGAATACATCATGTCTATGATATGGTTGTTGCAAATCAGTTTAAAACAACAGGTGCAGCCATGGAAACAGGTAGATAATGTAGGGTAGCATATATGACTGTAGTACAATGAAGAATATGAAATTTATTTGAGACGTTAGAGGGCAGCATGAATTGCCTGATTTCTGTAGGTACAGTGCGGAGAAACAGGGGAGCGACCTTTCTGAACAAATGTGCTATAAAACAAGAGAGCAGACATATAAGGAGGTATCTAAATAAAGAACGTGTGTAAGTGACTGACCTAATGTTAGGAACGCAAACATAGGTTGTGAATAATGGGCTTATTACCCAAACATCATTCGGTCGAGGAAATGGCTGTTGTTCGAAGGGACACTGTAAGATAGATGGTATGAATCATTGAAACCTGACACAAATAGCACTAAAACACCCTGTGAAGTGACTAGCTGTGTTTAGTTGGTGAAGAAAAAAATTTCGTGACACTATAGCACTTTCGTTTGTTTGTGGTAATCATTGTCTAATCATGGTCTAACTAGGCTCAAAAGATTCGTCTCGTAAATTTCAACCAAACTGTGCAATTAGTTTTTATTTTCGTCTATATTTAATACTCCATGCACGCGTCTAAAGATTCGATGTGACGAGGAATCTTAAAAAATTTTGGGTTTTTGGGTGAAAGTAAACAAGGCCTAAGTAAGGGCAGTCCCAATGGGACATTAATGATAGTTTCTATCTCTCTTAATTACATTGACAACTCAGCATTTTTCTGATGTGGCAGAGAAATTAATATAGAGAGACGGTGTAGAAAGGAGAAACGGTTTCCTCCTCAAGAAACGATGTCTACGCGCAAATCAATGCACGAAGAAACGAGGAAAGATGCGTTGGGGAGAAACTACCGATTTCTATAGCCCTCTTCCGGATCCGCTACGTCCAGGCTCACGCTGCCTCCTGCGTGCACTCCATTGTGTACCTCGATTCCAACATCGTGCTCACCGACGACATCGCGACCCTTGCTGCAACCCCGCTACCGGGAGAGGGCACGGCCATGGCGGCGCCCCACTGCAGATCGGCGCAGATCGCAGAGTAGATGGCGTAGATCAGGCTACACAACGCAGATTGAGGAGTACATGTGCGCTGCGGGCTACAAGATGGACCATCGTAGGAACCAGCACAGCCTCGGCGGGGGCCTCTGCCACAGCCTTCACGCCGCCGGCACCATCAGCCTGCTGGAAGCTAGATGCAGCCGCTGTGTATAGGAAACGGCAACAAGACCTGTGGCCAGACACAGGCAATACAGCACGGGAGTGAAAAGTAAGAATAGTCAAACGCGTAGAGGATCCAGAGACGTAAGGTAGGAATACGGTGATTGATTGGGTAAATTATTGTCTAAACCTTGGTAGAAAATCTTGCACTGTGAAGATGTAGTTTTTTGGTATGATACTGCTGGTTTATTTCATTGGGACTGCCCTAAGTATGTAGCGACAATGTACCAGGTTAACGTCTCTCTCTTTTTTTAATGGAATAGTTTCCTGCAAGTAACTCTTGTGTCTGTTGGTGGCTTGGCTAGAAGATCTGAATCCGAGTGCAAAATGAAGGGGAGTATTATCTGCAAAAGTAACTTAATCAGAGAAAAAAAATGTTTTGTCAGGGTTTGGTCAATATCAATTTGAGGTGGAGGTGTGTAAATTAAAATAAGGGAAAGAGTTTATGCATATGTGATTACTTATTGTAATGTGCAGAGGTAAAGACACTAATAAACACACGAGCACAAAAGAGATTATCAGGACATACCAAATGATCATTTAGAGAAAACAGTCTCTAGACATAGAGGTTCATAATTCAAACCAACACCATGACATTATCATTTAGAGCGTATCAGTCTATGTTTCTATGTAATCATGGAATTCCTTTATGCTTAACAATTGACATGACATTGGAAGTTGTACAATTCATTGATACTAGAGAACTATAACGGACAATGAAGTATTTGTAGACAGACACTAATTGTTTTCTCTGGAACCATTAGGCCAGTCTCAATGGACATTTCATGAGAGTGTCATGCACATTTAATAGGGTGACAACTCAGCAAAAAAGGAACCTTTGCATGAAATAGGGAGGAGAGAGAAGGAAAACATTTCATCCCGGTGAAACGAGATAGCGCTGTTTCCAACCTCTCGGAAACAGGGTGAAACGAGCATTGAGGGGCATCGTTTCATCCTCCCTGATCTCGTGCGGCGGCGGAGCCCTTCTCCATCTTCCCGCGCGGCAACCACCATTCTCCCGCGCGTAGCTTCCCTCCCCCTCACTCTGTGTCCGCCCTGTCCATTGTCTGCCGTGTTCCAGTCGAAGTTAGGGCACAGCGCGTAAGCCCTTCACCAGAGCCGAAGTCAGGGCACGGCGCGAGATGCAGTCGCCATGGATCCGCCGCCGGCAGGGGATTCTGGGCGACGCCCTCTTGGCAGAGGAGGGAAGGCGCGCCAACACCGGCTTGGACTGAAGAAGGCCTCCATTCTCGCGCCACCACCACCTCCAAGTTCGTCGCTAGCGCCGCCCATGATTCCTCCTCCTCCGCCGCCACTGATTCCTCTGCCGCCGCCGCCGATTTCGCCCTCACCTGTGCTGATTGCAACGACTGTTGTGCCGATTCCCTCCACAACAGCGCCGACTCCCGCCCCAGGTGTGCCTAGTTCATCCCCTGCTGCGTCGACATCGACCATGCCGCCACAGCCACTGCAAGGAGCAGGATGGGGTGCCATACCCCCAAATTTTCCATCTCTTCATGGAAACCATCAAGGCCCAAAATCATTGTACTATTGATTTCGATCTGTGCAAGTTGATTTTCATGGCTGCAAATAGTTTAAAAAAGTACAAATGATGATATTGAATCCTGCAGTTTGTTTTCCATAGCTCATTGCAGTTGATTTGTGGTATATAAAGTACCATATTTGTAGCCCAGTAGGCATTGTAACTTGTCTAGTTCATTTCCATTTGTACAGCTTGATGCACATAGCAGCCAAGAAAAATATTTACTAGATGGCAACTTGATTGTGTGAAAATTTCATGATCTATCCGCCAGGTGGTTTTCTAAATATGATTCAACAAACACACTGTCCGCTGCAGCCACAACTACAAGGTGAAAATTTTCATTTGGTTGGTCAGACTACGACCTTCAACCCGATATCCCACCACCACCAAGTGCCAATAGAACAGCAACACCCCAAGCTACGAAGCAAGGCAGTTCAACTAACCAGATGGTGAACATCAGGGGCGGGCCCAGGCCTAGAGCCACTAGGGCCAGGGCCCTAGTCATGGCCCAAAAAATTTAGTAGCAACTCTTTAGATTTGGCCCAAAATAGAAGCCCATTAAAGAAAATAACTAGGGCAACGTTCAGTCACGGACTCACCGCCGCACAGCCACACCTGCACGCTCGCTCCCAGACTCCCAGTCCACAGCCAGGCCCTCCTCTCTCGGCGGTCGGCGCCTTCCTCGGTCCCTCCCTCTCCCTCCTCTCTCGTCCTCTCGACTCTCGGCGCGGCCAGGGGACTGGGCGCGGCCGCGTGGCGCCTCCTTCCTCGGTCCTCGCGGTTGCGGGAGCAGGAGCAGGCAAGGGCGCAGCGCCGTAGGGCGTAGGGGACGACGCGACGCCGCACGCCGGCCACCAAGGGCGCAGCGCCGGCCGCCGTAGGCCGCAGCCCGCAGCGTGGCCACGAGGCAGGGGCGCAGGGCGTGGCCTAGCCGGCTGCCCGGCTCACCCCCTCGGGCCTCGGCAGACGAGTAGACGATAGTGATTAAGTGAAGGTATTTCTTTAATTTTTTAGTAATTCAGTAGTTTAATTTTTTTCTCTTGATTTCACCTACTAATTGTGAACTTTTGTTTCTAATTAGATGAAGAGGACAAGGACTATTGCATCGTATTTCTCTCGAGTTGGTGAACAAGAACGACAATTCATCCATCCTCCACTGCCAGATCCAGAGCAAGAGCAAGCAGGAAGCATCCAACATCCTCCACCTCCAGTGTCATCTCAAGGTGCAGAACAAGAGTCAGTAAGGACTAGAGCTAGTGCAGTAGATGTAGATTTGAGCCAACCAACTGCAGAACTAGGCCAAACTAGTTTGTCTGCAGCCGAAGAAACTAGAAATGAAAATGTTATTTTTGTGGAGGAGGATGATTCTAATCATGTGCTAGGTCCTGAAGATATTGTTGCAGATCCAGCGCTTATAAAACCCATTGAGGAAATGCATCCAAACATTAGGGATGATGCAAAAAGGGAGTATGTCTTGTTAGGTCCATGCCAACCAAAAGGTCATGCATATCCCAAAAGAAAAATATATGGTTCATGGAGATGAAACTCTCTCTACTCCCATGAAACTCTTATCATCTCTCTCTTCATTAATATAGCCCCACATCAGCATATTTAATGTGCATGAAACTCTAATGAAACCCCCATTGAGACTGACCTAAGGATGCTGTTTTTTGCTTCTATTGTTATCTATTTAAACCATTGAGAGTCGATAATTATGGTGTTGAATCATTCACAACAAATGGGTTTACTAATTGGAAAGATGGACCACAATTATTTGATGCTCATAGTAATTCCATTGCTCATAATAAGGCAAGAAAGGATTATGAATGTTACAAAAATCAGCGGCAAAGTGTATCACATGTAATTTCTAGGGGGAGTCAAATTCTTGAAGAAGAATATAGAGGTCGTTTAATCATTATATTAGGAGTTGTAAGATTTCTTCTTTTGCAAGCACATGCTTTTCGTGGACATGATGAGTCATCTAAGTCGAGCAACAAGGGAAATTTTTTAGAAATGCTAGATTGGTATAAGGAAAAAGATGCAAAAGCAGCAAGGTTGCTTGATTCTGCTGGTAAGAACCACACAATGACTTCTCATAAAGTGCAAAAGGACTTGTGCAAAGCTTGTGCAGAACAGACTTCCATAGCAATTATTGCTGAAATTGGGGATAGGTATTTTGTTGTTTTGGTTGATGAGGCACGGGATGCATCTATCAAGGAACAGATGGCTGATGTATTAAGGTATACTTATTGCTGATTTATTTTTTACAATTTCTTGTGTATACTTCTATGCTGATTTTTGTTGCAATATGTGACTATAGGTTTGTCAATGCACGAGGGGAAGTTATTGAGAGATTCCTTGGTATGAAGATGGTTGCTGATACAACTTCATCATCTCTCAAGGAAGCTTTAGATGGTATGTTTGCTCACCATGGTTTGTCTATGTCTAGAGTTCGTGGGCAAGGATATGATGGGGCATCTAATATGAGAGGAGAATTTAATGGGCTACAAAGACGGATATTGGATGAGAATCCATATGCTTTTTATATACATTGCTTTGCACATGAATTGCAATTAGTTGTTGTCTCAGTTGCTCAGTGTTGTGGTTCAGTATATGATTTCTTTAACATCACCTCGTTAATTGTCAACACTGTCAATGTTTCTTGTAAGAGAAGAGATCAGATAGCCCAAAGCCACCATGATAACATTGTAAATCAATTGGAAAGTTGTCAAATCTTTAGTGGAAGAGGGAAAAATCAAGAAACTAGAGTTGCAAGGGCAGGGGATACAAGATGGGGTTCACATCACAAAACCTTATGTCGTCTTTTCCATATGTGGGATTCAGTCTTAGAGGTATTAGAAAATATTGTTGAAGATGGTGTTGGAGATAAGAGAACAACAACTTCAGGCTTGCTATTACAAATGGAGAAATTTGAGTTTGTGTTTATAATGCATCTTATGATCAGATTATTGGGTATAACAAATGATTTATCACAATGCTTGCAAAGAAAAGATCAGAATATTGTTCGGGCTGTTGCGTTGATTGGGATCACATTGGAGAAAATCAATGATGTAAGGCAACATGGCTGGGATGAGCTATTTGAGGAGGTAAATGAGTTCTGTGGGATCCATAACATCATTATCCCAAACATGGAGGATACAGTAACTGTTCGAGGCCGTTCAAGGGGTCGTGGAGGACAACAGGTAACCTACTACCATCACTTCAAAAATGAGATCTTTAATGTGGTGCATGATCAAGTTATTGTTGAATTAAATAATCGGTTTGCTGAAAGGTGTACCCGCTTATTGAGATGCATTGCTTGTCTAGATCCAAAGAATTCCTTTGCAAATTATGATCGTGTGAAACTAATTGAACTTGATGAGATTTATGATGTTGATTTCTCCCAATATGACCGTGATCAGCTTCCAGGACAACTTGACAATTTCATTAGTGATGTCAGAGCTGATCCTTCATTCACATCTTGTACTGACCTTGGTATTCTTGCTATAAAGATGGTTCAAACTGATAGGCACACAACCTTTGCATTAGTTTATCGCCTCATTGTATTGGCCTTGACTCTACCCGTTGCAACAATAATAGTAGAAAGGATTTTCTCAGCTATGAAGTTTGTGAAGACTGAGTCTCAGAATAAAATGGCAGATGATTGGTTAAATCATAGGATGATATGTTATGTTGAGCGAGAGATATTTGTGACTATTAAAAATGATGACATCTTACATTATTTTCAAGAATTGAAGACCCGAAAGATGAAGTTACCTAATCTATCTACTACTTCTGGTATGTTACATTCAACCATCTAGGATATAAATGCATAGTAATCAATGAAATTAAGTTTTTGGTTGTCCCTGTTCTTACGTCTTGTCCAAACCAGGAGTTGTTATTGAGGACATGGAGGTGGAAGAGGCGAATGCAACAAATCTTCACTAGACAATAGGTATTTACTTTTCAATGTTCTCATTGATATTTCTTAGCTATTGTATCGTACTATTAATTATATAGTTCAAGAATTTCTTTAGATTTGCAAACTTTGCTTGAGAATTTTTATTTTCTGTGATATACGTGTGTATATATATGGTCCTATAAACTATACTATAGGTTGTAGCTTTTGGATTTTGGCCACTAGGATTTGGCCACCAGGATTTGGCCCTAGTCTTGGTCAAATCCTAGGTCCACCACTGGTGAACATTGTGATTGATGAAGATGAAAACAATGATGCTAATAGAGAAGCAAAGAAAAGATATTGGACTCATGAAGAGGAAGAGAGACTGGTAATTACTGATCAGTTTTATATTTTGTAGGCCATTATTTGGTAGAAAACCTGTTTTGTTCGTAAGTTCTTATTTTGTATTTTGTAGGCTAGTGCTTGATTGAATGCTTCGAAAGACCCAATTAAAGGAAATGACAAGAGAGGTGATACATTTTGGAAGGAAGTCACTGATGACTTTAACAAGAAAGGGAATGGGAAGCGTAGAAGGGAAACAAACCAATTGTAGATTCACTGGTCACGTCTCAAGTCATCGATCAGTGATTTCAATGACTGTTGGACCAAGGTGACTCAAATGCATACAAGTGGATACTCCGACGACATGCTGGAGGAAAAGGAACAGAAGATGTATGCAAATAGGTTTGGAAAGACTTTTACGTTGGTGCATTGGTGGAAGATACTAAAAGATGAGTCCAAATGGTGTGCACAGTTTGAAACGGAGAAAGACAAGAGTGAAATAGTTGATGTTCCAGAAGAACACTCACGTCCCATTGGTAGAGAAGCAGTGAAGGCTGAGCGCAATGGAAAGCCCAAGAAGGAAAATGTCATGGAAGGAATTGTCATCCTTGGGGACAATATTGATAAAATTATCAAGGTGCAGGAAGATCGGAAGGTGGAGCGCGAAAAGGTCACCGAAGCACAAATTCAGATATCGAATGCAAATTTGAAGGCAGCAAAGGAGCAAAAGGAAGCAAAAATGTTTGAGGTCTATAATTCCTTGCTTAATCAAGATACAAGTCTTATGTCTGAAGATCAAAAGGCTAACCGAGAGAGGGCAATACGCAAGCTAGAAGAAAAGTTGTTTGCGGACTAAGGTTAGATTTGTGAACTGAAATATCTTAGTTATCTTATTTATCTTAAGTGAAATCTGATCACTGTTAATGTATGACTGCTGATTGTCAATTATTTTGGTTTCTGTAGGGTGGGCATCTGGCATGGATAAGTTATCTTCAAAGTCATCTTTATGGGTGTCAATTATTTTTTTGATTGTTAATGTACACTCATTCACTACATAGCGGTATATCTCTATCAGAACAAGTGAATGAGCTTGAAAGTACTGAACCTGAGCTCATGCCAAACTATTGTTTTGATTTACAGGATGAAAGCAACTATGTGGTGAAAGTACTGAAGACTATCTGCGTTATCTGAATTTTTGTGACCTGAACTACTGAAGGCTATCGGTTATCTTAGTTTAGTATATGCACTGCTGAAGGCTATCTGCTGGAGTTATCTGAACTTTTTCTTATATCGATCGTAGTTTACTATATCGTAGTTCCATTGGTAAATCAACTTGGTTATCTACGTTTGACCTGAACTGCTTTATGCGGATGCCCATGTGCTCCAGTCACAATTGTTGCTTCTATCGTTTATTTTTATGTGCTCCAGTCACAAGTTTAGGCTGATGTGATCTCCAGTATCAAACGTGTGTGTACAAAAGGCTACTACATAGCAGCCGGTGCATATGATCTGATCGTTTTGCAAATGGCTACAGTAATTTAATGCTTTAGTTCGTTTTGGAAATGGTGAGATGAAACAAAGCATTGTGGAGGATAGTTTCATCAATTATTTCATCCTGCGAAAGCTGATGTGGTGTTTTTGGAAACAGTGTAGTGAAATAAGCACTGAGACTGGCCTTAGTAAACTCTACAAAAAAATATTTTCATGTGGCTATAAATTCCAATATAGAACACATTAGAAGCCTGAAAGATCATATTGACCTAATTGATGTTCCCGAAAGGTGTATTACTTGAAAACAGATGGCTGATAAGCCATGACAGAAAGTATTGTTAGCTAATTTGTTGTGAGAGAAAAACACTGCTGAATGGCTGGCAGATTTGGCTGACAAGCTGACACCTGGGTTTTGCAGAGTCTTTCAAATTATTCTGCAACCAATCAAATATTTAAAGAAAAGGAATGAACATAGGAAAATGAGGGAAGCAACGGTGGGTTGTCAATATGCAATAAGAAGAATCAGACAGTGCATAATTATTATTTTGCAATAAATATGAGAATTAAAAAAAGAAGAAAGAAGTATACACCGTACATTAGGCAACGATATTGTTTAGTAGAGATCTCTACAATTTAAGAATAAAGTACAGACCCTACATTATCTCTTCTTCTTCCTTTCAGCAGGTACCCATTCAATATCATTGGCTTGAAGTATTAGCTTCCTAATTAGTAACACAGAGGGCCAAGTTTTTTATCCTATGAAAGTTGTCTATGAATACTAAGATAGGTTGTCTAGAGAGAAGAGAAAACAATGTACAGAACTGCATTGTCCGTCCGGAGAGACGACAAAGCGGAGATGAGCCACATTTAAGAAAACAGAGACCGAAGGGAATTTGGGGCAAAAAGTCTAAAATCTTGAAAGAGTTTCATGAATGCACAAATTCCAGTGTTCTACCTAATGTTCTAACCATGGTAATAGCAGCATAACCACCTAGAAGGAACCCTAAAGCATCCAGTAGCATCGGCAAGGGTAGTGAAGGAAGCTGTAAAAAAATGGAACATCAATGGCTGCTGCTAAGATCCTATTTGTTTTCAATCTCCATTACACTGTCTTTTCTGTTTCATTGCACAAAGTATACTTATTACCAAATATGGTTTGTAAAATATCCCCACAAAAAGGAACCATTGTTAAAATTGTTAAAAATGGAAAATCCACATTGAGTGGGGTGGCTCAGCCTCTACATCCAGTTTGAGGTAACGCACACTAACGTGCAAAGAAACCATGGTTAGTGAGAATGTTGCAGCTTCACTGGTGGGTCAATCCACAGTAATGTATCAAGATTATACCTGAACCAACAGACTCGAATTCAGGTAATAGAAAATTCAATATTAAATGGAATAAAATCACCAAGATGTAGACCAGCAGGAACATAGTTTGTATCTATCCTTACAGTACAAATTATGAAAAATTGTCGTGAGGATCTACTTGCTCCAAAAAACGCGAGGGAGAGAGGATCTCGGGGGAGCCATGGGGCGAAGGATGAGAAGAAGAGGGTGAGTCACCGTCACATCTAGCCGGCGAGTGGCGTCGTGCAGCCGCCGCCGCACAAGCACCTAGGGTTTCATCAAACGGAGAAGCACAAGCTCCCCAATGGACGAGGCACTGATAGGCCTGTGTGGAGGATGCAGGAGAGGTAGGAGGGCCGCTGAGGCCCACTCATGCTGGAGCGCCGCTCGCAGGAGGGTGTGCCCTCGCCTCGTGCCCGCCACCGCTTCATGAGGGAAGGGGGGAGAGGGAGAGAGAGAGAGGCAGGCAAGGGAGGGAGGGGGAGGAGGAGGAGTGGGGGCGCTGCGTGCCGGCGCCGTCGGTCTGTGTGTCGGGAGGAAGACGGGGAGAGACTAGAGAGCGAAAGGAGAGAGAGGAGGGGATGAGAAGAAGAATCTAGAATGAGAAGATGAAGCTGTTGTATATATTTGATTAGCTAGATTTCGATGAGAAGTAGGAGAAGCAAAGAAGAAACAAAATAAGCTGATGATGAGAAACAGGAGAAGTTGGCGCTGGCGAGAATCCGCTTTGAGCGATCTGGGCCGTCGAACACGGCATCGGACGGCCAGGAACATTTCAGGTGACGTGGACACGGTTTCTACATAGGAATCTAACGCACTCTGTGGCTTTAGACTTAGGCCCTGTTTGGTTCCCCTTGATAAATTTTAGCTAGCTAAACTTTAGTCACTTTAGTAGCTAAAGTTCCAAACACATTGACTAAAAGGAGCTAAAATAGTTTAGTTTCATTAGAGCAACTTCAGCAAGGCCCCTACTTGAGCCCTATAGCTAAATATAGGTGTCCAGTCTAAAAACAACACTCTAGTAGGGCCCCTACTAGAGCCCCCAATTTGGGGTGGGCACCCAAATCTTCCCTGCAGACTCTATTCCTATTGGCCCAACAGCCCAGCCCTCATCTTTGTGGTGTGACCATTACCTCCCCACATCATACAAACGTAGCCTCACCCACCTTCCTCCAGTGCCGGTCTCCACTACCACGCTCCCTCTCTCCACCCCCGACCTCCACCGCTGGGCAAATTCGCCGGTGCACTACTCCGGCACGGCCTCTTCCCCACCACGCGGGCGCTGCCCTGATACGTTGAGAGCTCTCATCTCATTTGCGTTCTGGCCTTTGTGTGGAGGATGTGAGGAAGAAAGGTTTGACCCAATGACATGTGGGTCCCACATGTCATTGTCTACCAATTTGAATTTGGGGGCCTTCATTTGGGGGATGCTATTGGAGTGGAAGCAAAAATTTTGGGCAACCAAAAGTAGGGGGAGCACCCAAATGAAAAGTAGGGGCCCTATTTTTGGGGCTATTTGAAAGGTCCTAATATGGTTAGAGGAGGGTGAATAGCCTATTTAAAAATTCTACAAACTCACTAGAGCAAGAGGTTAGTAAATAACAAAGCGTAGCTTTTTGCTCTAGCTCAAATGGGGTGTTTTCAAGCCACCTATCCAACAATTCTAGTTGATATGATCACTAGGCACACAAGAGCTATGTCACTACTTACACTAGAGAGCTATCTAAAGTTTCTATACAAGTAAGTATGCTACTCTAGTTTGCGGGAATGTAAGACAGATGGTTTGATCTTTATACCGCCGCGTAGAGGGGATGAACCAATCAATAATATGAAGTCAAATCACCGGGAGAAATCCAATGAAAAATCACAATGGAGACACACAATTTTCTCCCGCGGTTCACATACTTGCCGGCATGCTACGTCTCCGTTGTGTCGACCAATGTTGACGGTCCTTAAGTATCAAATATAATCAACAAATAAACAAAGAAAAGGATCCAAATGCAACCGACACCCAGACTTAGGGTTTTATCAGATAGAATTCCACGAGTTTTGGTGTTTGTCTATTTCTGCAGGGGGTTATCAGGAATTATGGAGGAAAGGCCCACATGTTGGGTTTACACAGAGATATTAACGTGCCGCGCAATTTTCCCTAACCTAGAAGAGTCCAGAAGCCACAGGAACGAGCGGGAGGCCGAGCGGGCCCGGGGATAGGGCGCCCACCCTCCCCCCTTGGGCGCCCGCCCTGACTCAGCAGCCAATCAAGCTGAGTCTCATGGATCATGCTCCACCGACCTAGAGGATTAAGGAAAACCGTGCGATTAAGGACGGTTTGATCCGACGGCTCATATTCATTTGGAAGGACTATATAAGCAGGCTCCCTGGCCCCTGGAGAGGGGGACCTCTAAAACCCTAATTCATTCATTCATCTCGGGAGAAGAAGTCTCTAATCAAGCCCTAGAGCCACCACATCAACTAGATCTCTAGTTTAACATAGCTACATAGGATTAGAACTAGAAGGAGTCAATCTTCGATTGGTTTCCGAATCTGTCAAAAGGATTCTTGGTAGTTCATCTACTGTTCTTCATTTGTTCATCATTGTTCTTCAATATTATGAATATTACTTTGTTCTACTTCAATATATTGATTATGACTTTGCTCTACTTGTTTATATTTGCAATTATATCGTTCTTAGTTTATCATAGTTATATGCTTGGCTTAGTTAGATTGGAATTATATACATGTTTAGGATCGTATAGCGTTTATCCATGTGTACAGTGGGTAAATGATAAATATTGTGTAGGCGTGGTGCCTATACCATATTTATCTGCGATTGTACCCTATATGCCGGATCGTGGGGTAGTTCGTGGTGGTGACAGCTCCATTGATTCTTATATAGTCCCCCTCCCGTGTATAGGGCAGGCAGAGCAACATTATTACAGGGGAGTGATTGCTATATTTCTCATCTTCCTTGATAATATCACTATGCATGGGTGTAGTCCTGTCTCGCAATGATTGCCTAGTATAACTGCACTAACTATGATATGCTAGACTTTATAGTTAAGAATAACTTAGGAAATATTATTGTAGTTCATCCTAATTCCATGCTAATGATTTGCTAGAATATCTATTGAGGTGCTTATCATTACTATATGTGGCTAGTTATGTTGATCAGATTAATTATCTTTGTCACCATTCATACTTTATCTATATTTTATGTGACATTTATCCCTGTATTAGAGAGATAGATAAATGCTCTCTATTACACATGCAATGATAGATACTCAATTCCATATTTCATTCCATAATCAACATTGATGATTAGCAATCCCTTCCCAGTGGTAAAAATATAAATAATAATACCTGAAATACTTCCCGGTTAAAATGCTACATCGGTATTAATCTGTGCGCTTGCAGATCTCATTTATTATCCATTCAGAAGAGCAATTGCATATTTCAATACCACGTCTCTCATGTCATGCTGGGGATGACAACTTGTCTTAAGTGGCATGAGGGATAGGTTCGGCATTTTTGGCACAGTTATCAGAATTAGAAAACTAAGTCTACTTTTGGTAATGATGTTAAGAATGCCCAACAAGCATTTTTGGCGTCGTTGCCGGGGAAGGTTGATTACTAATAAGGAATGAATACGGAATTTTGATTTATCATTCGCATCACTAATATGATTGAGATTATCAATTCTCTCATACAGCTTTACCCCTGTATTTTTCTATTTTGATTATTTTATGTAGGGTAATGTATGAATAGAAGACATCTTCCAGAAAATTTTGTTGATGACCCCCGAAGCGTTATTCAGAAAAACCAAAGCCAAGCTCAGATTGTCAACACTTCAGCGCAAAGCTTCGTCCAAACCAGAAGACCGCCGAAGTTTCATCTGGAACTTGTCGACCGAGTTCGAAGCCATGGCGAACAAGTCGATCCGTGAGTTCTCAGCTCCCACTACGGACAACATCCGCACTGGACCTGCTGTGGAGATCGACTGCAACTTTGAGCTCAAGCCTGGGCTCATCAACATAGTGCAAGCCAACCAGATCTGTGGAAAGGCGCACGAAGATGCTAGTGCTCATCTCCAATACTTCCTGGAGATTTGCAGCACATTCACCATGTCAGGAGTCCCTAGAGATGCTATACTACTTCGCCTCTTCCCATTCTCACTGTTGGGGAGAGTGAAGCAGTGGTTCTGGGCTGCAAAGGAGAAGAATACTACGTGGGCACTCTACTCCACGAACTTTTTGGCTAAGTTCTTTCCCATGGGCAAGACCAATGCTGTCCGTGGGAAAATTACAAGTTTTCAGCAACAACATGATAAATCCATTCCAGAAGCATGGGAGCGCTTCCAAGACTACATCCTAGAATGTCCCCATCATGGAATGGAGAGCTGGCTACTGATGTAGACGTTTTATCATGGGCTCGGCAATAGTGCCCGTGAGACCATGGATGCTGTAGCTGGAGGAGCATTCCTGTCACTCACCATACCACAAGCTATAGCTCTTGTGGAGAAGATGGCGTCCAACCAAGGCTGGAATGAAGAAAGGACCCAAACACGCAAGAGAGGTGGAGGTATGCACCAGCTCAAGGAGGTAGACATGCTGTGTGCCAAGCTAGACCTGCTCATGAAGAAGCTCGATGATAGAGCTGGAGATACGAAAGAAGTCATGCACGTCTACGACTCTCACATGACTTGTGAGGTGTGTGGAGATACTGGACACTCAGACAATCACTGCCCTGTTGGGTATTCTTAACATCATTACCAAAAGTAGACTAAGTTCTCTAAATCTAGTAACGGTGCCAAAAATGTCAAACCTATCCCTCACACCACTTAAGCCAAGTTGTCATCCCCAGCATGACATGAGAGACGCGGTATTGGAATATGCTATTGCTCTTCTAAATAAATAATGAATGGGATCTGCAAGCGCACAGATTAATACCGATGTAGCATTTTAACCGGAAAGTATTCCAGGTATCGTTATTTATATTTTTACCACTAGGAAGGGATTAACAATCATCAATATTGATTACAGAATAGAATATGAGATTGAGCATCTATCATTGCATGTATAATTGAGAACATTTATCTAACTCTTGCATACAGGGATAAGTGTCACATAAAAGATATATGAAATAATAATAGTGACAAAGATAATTAATCTGATCATAACTAGCCACATAATAAATATGATAAGCACCTCAATTAGATACTCTAGAAAGTCATTAGCATGGTATTAGAACGAACTACAAGAATATTCCCTAAGTTATTCTCAACTATATAGTCTAGCATCATCATAATTAGTGCAAGCATACTTAGCAATCATTGTGAGACAAGATTACGCCCATGCATAGTGATATTAGCAAGGTAAATGAGAAACATAGCAATCACTCCCCTGTAATAATATTGCTCTGCCAGCCCAATACACGAGAGGGGGACTATATAAGAATCAATGAAGCTGTCACTATCACGAACTACCCCACGATCTGGCATATTGGGTACAATCGCAGATAAATACGGTATAAGCACCACGCCTACACAATATCTATCATTTACCCATGGATCCGATGGATAAACGCTATACGATCCTAAGCATGTATATAGATTCAACCTAACTAAACCAAGTACATAACTATGATAAACTAAGAACAATATAATCTTGAATATAAGCAAGTAGAGCAAAGTCATAAGCAATATATTGAAGTAGAACAAAGTCATATTCATAATATTGAAGAACAAAGATAATTAGAAGAACAATTAGAAGCACAATTAGAGAATTACCAAGAATCCTCTTGACAGATCCGGAAACCAATCGAAGATTGACTCCTTCTAGTTCTAATCCTATGTAGCTATGCTAATCTAGATGTCTATTTGATGTGGTAGCTCTAATCTTGATCAGAGGCTTCTTCTCCCTTGAAGAATAATGAATTAGGGTTGAGAGGCTCTCTCTCCTCCAGGGGCCAGGGGGTCTGGTTTTATAGTCCCTTCAAGTGAATATCGGCCGTTGGATCAAACCGACATAGATTGAACGGTTATCCTTGATCCTTTAGGTCGGTGGAGATCTCTCGAGAGAAAGAGTCCTGATTAGACTCCAGAGGTGAGCGGGCGCCCTACCTCTGGCCCCTCTCGGCCTCCGCTTCCTTCCCGTGGCTTCTGGAGTCTTCTAGATGTAAGATAATTGCGCGACACGTTAATATCTCTATGTAATCCCGACGTGTGGGCCTTTCTTCCGTATTTCCTGATAACCTCCTGCAGAAATAGACAAACACCAAAACTCGTGGAATTCTGTCAGATAAAACCCTAAGTCTAGATGTTGATTTCATTTGGATCCTTTTCTTTGTTTATTTGATAATTAAATTTGATACTTAAGGACCGTCAACAAACTCCCCCAAGCTTACCTCTTGCTCGTCCCTGAGCAAGGATAGACTCAGCGATGGATCAGAAGTTGTTGCAATACTTTAAAAATTGACGGTACACATGCTTTTAAATAAGATCTCATCTCTGAGTTAGAGTAAACTGTCAAGACTTAAAACTTACTTACTTTACCTTCACCATGGGACTTGTAACCGTCACTTCCATCTTGAGTGGTTAAAAGATAGAACAGTCTAGTCAAGTGCCATGTCTCTTATTCTTGATCAGCTATAGCTCTGGGGTTTTTGCAGATTTTCAAATAAAACTCAGAGATTCCTTGTATGACTCTCTCAAATTTCTGTTTTGTGGTATTTTTGGATCCTTACCAAGGCAGTGATGGTATATGCCTTCTCTCAAGATATGTAGTATTTGTGGTATAAAACATAGTGGCATTGTCTTCTCTCTCACCCTACTCTAATAAGGCTTTAATATCTGGAGCTCATAGGTGGGAGATAAAGTATACATACTTACAAAACATTTATTGTATAGTCAAACCATGGATCTAAAGAAACAAATCATTAAGTCAAATCAAGATGTGCATGTGTGGCGAATGAATGGCGTATGGTGATGATGGTGATAACAATGGTGAAAGTCTAATTCTACTTTTGCTCTTTTGAGGGGATACATACCTTCCTTGCTTTTTGAAACTTTGTGAGGAGAATGAGATGCTCTTCTTTTTCTTTTCTCTTAGGTGGGTATCTTGTACCCCTAATTCTACTGTCGGACACTTGTCCATTTTTACCTCTCGTCTCACTTTTTCTTTTCTTTCGAGGTTCCGGGCACTTGCCCCTTTTTATTTCCTCGTATCTCTTTTTTTTAGAGCACTCATCTCTTGAGATAATATAGCAAGTGGTAGTAAAAAGATAACTTGAGCATTTATTTCACAAGGAAAAATAGAAATATTTTTGGCTATTCTCTCTCGGATTAGAAGTAGAATATTTTTGGGTGATTCTGGAGATGGAAATGAGTGGATATATGTGGATGGTACTTCCGGAGTAGAAGTAGCATATATGAGTGAACGTGCAAGTGAAATCTTGATTTAACCACATGACAAGCTCCTAAGGGTCTACACAGCTTGACCACACTCAATGTTCATAAGCAGTAAATAGTAAATGTGTGGCTCAAAGTCTAGCAAGCATGTATATATGGCTGTGGTAGGAATTTAAACTCTCATCATACAGGAACTCATCATACAATATTTTAAAGTTTTTCAAAGATAAAATTCTCCAGAATTCTAGCATCTCTAGGAACAGATAAATAGCAGCTCAACCTTCCCATATCGTATCCGTTAACAACTTAGACTTCAGATCAAGTTTTCATCCCACAAGTTTAGGTCTAGAGCAAGCTTTAAATTATAACAGTTATGTCTAATCTTGAGAGAGAATTTAAAATGTGTAAATTAGGCAGAGCAACTATTCATCATATCCATGCTTAAGTTTTATTTAGATACAGATTAGCATCGCCACTTTATTTATTTATTAAACACACTAAGCAAAAGATATATATATATAAGCACAGAATCTTTATTTGATTTTTCATAGTTATGTATATCTATATTTTAATATTATATAAGTATAAAGATAGATAGAAATACTTATCGAGATAAATGGGGGTGCTCTCCCCCAAGCTGAATTTTGACGTAATTTCTCTTGATGTAGCTAGCAGGTGGCAGAGGTGTGTTTGAAAGTCAGCAGCATTCTGACAGCGATTAGAATGTCCTCCGTCTGCTAGTCTTCTTGATTCTTAGATTCTGTGGAGCTCAAATAGACAACAAAGCTTGTGGAACTGATTAAGTGTTAGCATAAATATCTAGCCTTTATCATGTTGAGACTCCTTAGTGAATATTACTCCTTGTTTTTATATTTTTATTTTAAAAAGTAGAAAAGAAATATTTATTTTATTTTTATGCCACCACAGTGAATGTACTTATGGGTTTTATGCCACTCGTATGCTCACATGGGGCTTACTGTTTTTCATATTTTTATTTTCTTTTTAGGATAGCATGAACATGATTAACTGAGCAAACTATTTGAAATAACTAAAAGGGAAAGGATAACTACCAAGTTTACCTCTTGGCAAGGCGTTCGGTGTTTTTAAGTCCTCCGAACGGGACTCTCTATTTTCTCAATTGTCCTGGGATTCGTTGGGTGGCGTAGTCGGTACTTCCGGCGGTGCCTCCTCTTCATGTATAGTTATCTTCTCTTGCCATACCTGACTCGGTGCTTCGGTCTCCTCTGGATAATTCTGTTTAAACTGTACGTCTTCAGACCTCACCACTTCTCCTTCGTAGTCTGCCCATCCGTCCTTGATGATCTGCCTCCTCTGGTTGCGGTTGCGTCGCTTTCTTACCTGCTTAGATTCTTCAACGATATAGTTAGGGTCAGTAAAATAACGGCGTACCTTCTCTAAGGGGAAGTGCATATGGACTTCTCCGGTTCCAATGTAGATAATTGCTTTAACGGTGCTGAGGAACGGTCTTCCAAGGATGATGGGTGGATCGTACTCGTCTTCTCCCATGTCAATAACTTGAAAGTCTGTGTAGACAAAATGATCGTCTATTTTGACTGGGACATCAGTTACTATTCCTTTAACTTCTCGAAACGTCTGATCTGCCATCTGGAGCTGAATGTATGTTGGTTTCAGGGGCATGGTTCCGAACAAGAGCCGATAGGTGACTGCGGCCATTATGTTGACGCCCGATCCGGTGTCACAAGTCGTCTTGTAGAAGTTGTATCCATTTATGGAGCAGTAGATGCTTGGCATTCCTGGGTCGTCCTTCTTGGTCAAAAATGGTGACTTAAGTTGTTGATCTTGACCTCCATGAACTACAGTGACCATCTTAGTTGACTCGGTCCACACTGGCTTGTCCCTGTTCCTCCTGTTGGTCCTTTTCCTTGATTCACGTCTGGATTGATCTGAAATTTGTGTAGTATTGTTCTTGAAGAAAAACGTCTCCTTCCTCCCTTTGATGTAGAAACTAATCTTGGCAGCTCTAGCGTAGATGATAGCTCCCGAGGTGTTCAAGAATGGCCTCCCTAGGATGATAGGTGCTCTCTCATCATTACCGGTCTCTACCACTACGAAGTCTGCTGGGGCGTACAAGGTACCAACTTGGACACAAAGGTTCTTCCTATTCCTTTTGGAAAACTTATCGTCTGATCTGCAAACTGCAAACATATGGTTGTCTCTAATAAAATATATGTAATGAATTTTTCATAGAGTACCCTGGGTATAATGTTGACACTGGAGCCAAAGTCGCAGAGTGCTTCTGGGATGTCCACCATGCCGATGGAGATCGGGATGACGGGGCGTCCTGGATCGCCTCTCTTGACCGGCAGAAGGTCAGTAGTGAATTCAGTGATGGGGTTACTCCAATATTACCTGCATCAAACATGTCTACAAGATTTGCAGATTCTAATCCTTCCGGTTGTGATGGTATACCGGGGTTAGTAGCAGGAACAGCAGTAGCTATTTGATTTAACTGAGATTCAATCATTTTATTATAGCTAATTTGATTCTTGATGGCAGTAGAGAAATTATCCATTCTATTATTTATATTTTCTAGCATTTTATCATTAGATGCCAATTTCTTAGATAGGTTATCCATTAGCTTTCCTTGATTAGACACTAACTCTCTCAGAGGTGGAAAATTATTATTATTGTTGTAAGAATTGTTACCTTGATAATTACTTGAGTAGTTAGGCCTCTGTTGATTCCAACCTTGATTTTGTTGAGGACGGTTGTAGTAGTAGTTGTTGTTATTGTTGATGTAGTTCACATCCTCAAGCATCTCAGGGCAGTGATTGCCTGAGTGTCCAGTATCTCTACACTCCTCACATGTCATGTGAGAGTCGTAGATGTACATAACTTCTTTCTTATCTCCAGCTCTATCGTCGAGCTTCTTCATGAGCAGGTCTAGCTTTGCACACAGCATGTCTACCTCCTTGAGCTGATGCATACCTCCACCTCTCTTGCGTGTCTGGGTCCTCTCTTCATTCTAGCTTTGGTTGGACGCCATCTTCTCCACAAGGGCTGTGGCTTGTGGTATAGTAAGTGATAAGAATGCTCCTCCAGCTGCAGCATCCATGGTCTCTCGGGCACTGTTGCCGAGCCCATGATAAAACGTCTGCATCAGTAGCCAACTCTCCATTCCATGATGGGGATATTCTAGGATGTAGTCTTGAAAGCGCTCCCATGCTTCTGGAACAGATTCATCATTTTGTTGCTGAAAACTTGTAATCTTCCCACGGAGAGCATTGGTCTTGCCCATGGGAAAGAACTTGGCTAGGAAGAGCAGAGTGCCCACGTAGTATTCTTCTCCTTTGTAGCGTAGAACCACTGCTTCGCTCTAGTGAGAATGGGAAGAGGCGAAGTAGTATAGCATCTCTGGAAACTCCTGATATGGTGAATGTGTTGCAAATCTCTAGGAAGTGTTGTAGATGAGCACTAGCATCTTCGTGTGGCTTCCCACAGAACTGGTTGGTTTGCACCATGTTGATAAGTCCAGGCTTGAGCTCAAAGTTGCCATCGATCTCTGCAACAGGTCCAGTGCGGATGTTGTCCGTAGTGGGAGCTGAGAACTCACGGATCGATTTGTTTGCCATGGCTTCGAACTCTGAAGACAAGTTCCGATGATCTTCTTGATTGGATGAAGCTTCTTGCTGAAGTGTTGATGATCTCTTCTTGAGCTTGGCTCTAGTTCTTCTGAATAACGCTTCGGGATTGTCAACAAAATTTCCTGGAAGATGTCTTCTATTCATACATTTCCCTGCATAAGATAAAATAGAAAAATATCGGGGTAAAACTGTATGAGAGAATAGATAAGCTCAATCATATTAGTGATGCGAATGATAACTCAAAATCCTTTATTCCATTCTTGATTAGTAATCAACCTTCCCCGGCAACGGCGCTAAAAATGCTTGTTGGGTATTCTTAACATCATTACCAAAAGTAGACTAAGTTCTCTAAATCTAGTATCGGTGCCAAAAATGCCAAACCTATCCCTCACACCACTTAAGCCAAGTTGTCATCCCCAGCATGACATGAGAGACGCGGTATTGAAATATGCAATTGCTCTTCTAAATAAATAATGAATGGGATCTGCAAGCGCACAGATTAATACCGATGTAGCATTCTAACCGGGAAGTATTCCAGGTATCGTTATTTATATTTTTACCACTGGGAAGGGATTAACAATCATAAATATTGATTACAGAATAGAATATGAGATTGAGCATCTATCATTGCATGTATAATTGAGAACATTTATCTAACTCTTGCATACAGGGATAAGTGTCACATAAAAGATATATGAAATAATAATAGTGACAAAGATAATTAATCTGATCATAACTAGCCACACAATAAATATGATAAGCACCTCAATTAGATACTCTAGAAAGTCATTAGCATGGTATTAGAACGAACTACAAGAATATTCCCTAAGTTATTCTCAACTATATAGTCTAGCATCATCATAATTAGTGCAAGCATACTTAGCAATCATTGTGAGACAAGATTACGCCCATGCATAGTGATATTAGCAAGGTAAATGAGAAACATAGCAATCACTCCCCTGTAATAATATTGCTCTGCCAGCCCAATACACGAGAGGGGGACTATATAAGAATCAATGAACGAACTACCCCACGATCTGGCATATTGGGTACAATCGCAGATAAATACGGTATAAGCACCACGCCTACACAATATCTATCATTTACCCATGGATCCGATGGATAAACGCTATACAATCCTAAGCATGTATATAGATCCAATCTAACTAAACCAAGTACATAACTATGATAAACTAAGAACAATATAATCTTGAATATAAGCAAGTAGAGCAAAGTCATAAGTAATATATTGAAGTAGAACAAAGTTCATAATATTGAAGAACAAAGATAATTAGAAGAACAATTAGAAGCACAATTAGAGAATTACCAAGAATCCTCTTGACAGATCCGGAAACCAATCGTAGATTGACTCCCTCTAGTTCTAATCCTATGTAGCTATGCTAATCTAGATGTCTAATTGATGTGGTAGCTCTAATCTTGATCAGAGGCTTCTTCTCCCTTGAAGAATAATGAATTAGGGTTGAGAGGCTCTCTCTCCTCCAGGGGCCAGGGGGTCTGGTTTTATAGTCCCTTCAAGTGAATATGGGCCGTTGGATCAAACCGACATAGATTGAACGGTTATCCTTGATCCTTTAGGTCGGTGGAGATCTCCCGAGAGAAAGAGTCCTAATTGGACTCCAGAGGTGGGCGGGCGCCTAGGGCAGGAGGGCGGGCGCCCTGCCTCTGGCCCCTCTCGGCCTCCGCTTCCTTCCCGTGGCTTCTGGAGTCTTCTAGATGTAAGATAATTGCGCGGCACGTTAATATCTCTATGTAATCCCGACGTGTGGGCCTTTCTTCCGTATTTCCTGATAACCCCCTACAGAAATAGACAAACACCAAAACTCGTGGAATTCTGTCAGATAAAACCCTAAGTCTAGATGTTGATTTCAGTTGGATCCTTTTCTTTGTTTATTTGATAATTAAATTTGATACTTAAGGACCGTCAACAAGCCCTAAGATGCTTGAGGACGTGAACTACATCAACAACTACTACTACTACTACAACCGTCCTCAACAAAATCAAGGTTGGAATCAACACACGTCTAACTACTCAGGTAATTATCAAGGTAACAATTCTTATTATGATAATAATAATTTTCCACCTCTAAGAGAGTTAGTGTCTAATCAAGGAAAGCTAATGGATAACCTATCTAAGAAATTGGCATCTAATGATAAAATGTTAGAAAATATAAATAATAGAATGGATAATTTCTCTACTGCCATCAAGAATCAAATTAGCTTTAATAAAATGATTGAATCTCAGTTAAATCAAATAGCTGCTGCTGTTCCTGCTACTAACCCTGGTATACCATCATAACCAGAAGGATTAGAATCTACAAATCTTGTAGACATTTTTGATACAGGTAACTACTAGAGTAACCCCATTGCGGAAGTAACTACTGACCTTCTGCCGGTTAAGAGAGGCGATCTAGGACGCCCCGTCATCCCGATCTCCATCGGCATGGTGGACTTCCCAGAAGCACTCTGCGACTTTGGCTCCAGCGTCAACATTATGCCCAGGGTACTCTATGAAAAATTCTTTACACATCCTTTATTAGAAACAACCATGTGTTTGCAACTTGCAGATCGTACGCTAAGTTTCCCAAAGGGAATATTGAAGAACCTCTGCGTCCGAGTTGGTACCTTGTACACCCCAGCAGACTTCGTGGTGATAGAGACCGGTTCTGATGAGAGGGCACCCATCATCCTAGGGAGGCCATTCCTGAACACCTCGGGAGCTGTCATCTATGCTAGTGCTGCCAAGATCAGTTTCTACATCAAGGGGAGGAAGGAGACATTTTCCTTCAAGAACAAGACTGCACAAATCCCAGAGCAATCCCGACATGAACCAAGGAAGAGGACCAACAGGAGGAACAGGAACAAGCAAGTGTGGACTGAGTCAGCTAAGATGGTCACTGCAGTTCATGGAGGTCAAGATCGTCGACTCAAGTCACCGTTCCTGACCAAGAAGGATGACCCAGGTATGCCAAGCATCCAGTGCTCCATTAATGGATACAACTTTCAGAAGACGCTTTGCGACACCGGATCGGGCGTCAACATAATGGCCGCAGTCACCTATCAGCTCCTGTTTGGAACCATGCCCCTAAAACCAACATACATTCAGCTTCAGATGGCAGATCAGACATTCCGAAAGGTTGAAGGTATAGTAACTGATGTCCCTGTCAAAATAGACGATCATTTTGTCCATATAGATTTTCAGGTTATTGACATGGGAGAAGACGAGTACGATCCACCCATCATCCTTGGGAGACCGTTCCTCAGCACCGTTAAAGCAATCATCTACATTGGAACCGGAGAAGTCCACATGCACTTCCCCTTTGAGAAGGTATGCCGCTATTTTACTGACCCTAACTATATAGTTGAAGACTCTAAGTAGGTCAGGACAAGAAGAAGACGACGAAACCGCAACTAGAGGAGGCAAATCATCAAGGACAGATGGGCATACTACGAAGGAGAAGTGGTAAGGTCTGAAGACATACAGTTTGAACAGAACTATCCTGAGGAGACCGTAGCACCGAGTCACGTGTGGAGAGAGAAGATAGTTATACACGAAGAGGAGGCGCCGCCGGAACCACCGACTACGTCATCCAGCGAATCCCAGGACAAGTGAGAAAACAGAGAGTCCCGTTTGGAGGACTTAAAAACATCGAACGCCTTGCCAAGAGGTAAATTTGGTAGTTATCCCTTTCCTTTCAAATCATTTAATTTTTCTTAAAAATAGCTAGTTCAGTTAATCAGGTTCATAACATCCTAAAAACAAAATAAAAATGTTAAAACCAGTAAGCCCCATGTGAGTATACAAGTGACATAAAACCCATAAGTATATTCACTGTAGTGGCATAAAAAATAATAATAATAAAATAAAAATATTCTTCTGCTCTATAAAAATGAAAATATAAAAATAGAATTGTGATCCTACCAAAGAAAGTAGCATTTATTGTGGAGGCTCAACATGATAAAGGCTAGATATTTATGCTAACACCTAATCAGTTCCACAAAGCTTTGTTGTCTATTTGAGCTCCACAGAATTCAAGGATCAAGAAGACTAGCAGACGAAGGACATTCTAATCATTGTCACGGTGCTGCCAAATACACCTCTGCCACCTGCTAGCTACATCAGAAGAAATTACGTCAAAATCCAGCTTGGGGGAGAGCACCCCCAGTTATCCCTTTAAGTATTTCTATCTATCTATATACTTATACTATATTAAAATAAAAATATACATAACTATGAAAAACCAAATAAAGATTTGGTGCTTATATATATATATATATATCTTTTGCTTAGTTTGTTAAATAAATAAATAAATAAAGTGACTATGCTAAACTGAATCTTAATAATAAAACTCTAGCATGGATATGATGAATAGTTGCTCTACCTAATTTTCAAATTTGAAGTTCTCTCTCTAGTTTAGACATAACTGTTATAATTTGAAGCTTGCTCTAAAAACCTGAACTTGTGGAAAGAGAACTTGATCTGAAGTCTAAGTTGTTAACGGATATAATATGAGAAGGTTGAGCTGTTGTTTATCTGTTCCTAGAGATGCTAGATCTCTGGAGAATTTCATCTTTAAAAATCTTTAAAATAACACATGATGAGTTCTTGTATGATGAGAGTTTAAATTCCTACCACAACCATATATACATGCTTGCTAGACTTTGAGCCACACATTTACTTTTTACTGCTTATGATCATTGAGTGTGGTCAAGCTGTGTAGACCCTTAGGAGCTTGTCATGTGGTTAAAATCAAGATTCACTTGCACGTTCACTCACACATACTGCTTCTACTCCGGAAGTACGCATCCACATATATCCACTCATTTCCATCTCTAGAGCCACTCAAAAGTATTCTACTCCTAATCCGGGAGAGAATAGCCAAAACGTTCTCCTATTTCTGTTTTTCCGTGTGAAATAAATGCTCGAGTTATCTTGGTTACTACCACCTGCTATATTATTTCAGGAAATGAGTGCTCTAAAAAAATAAAGAGAGAGAAAGGATACGAGGAAATAAAAAGGGACAAGTGCTCGGAACCTCGAAAGAAAAGAAAAAGTGAGACGAGAGGTAAAAATGGACAAGTGTCCGACAGTAGAATTAGGGGTGCAATACCCACCTGAGAGGAAAGAAAAGGAAAATATAGAGCATCTCATTCTCCTCAAAAAGTTTCAAAAGAGCAAGAAAGGTATTTATCCCCTCAAAAGAGCAAAAAGTAGAATTAGACTTTCACCATTGTTATCACCATCATCACCATACACCATTCATTCGCCACACATGCACATCTTGATTTGACATATTGACTTGTTTCTCTAGATCCATGGTTTGACTATGCAATAAATGTCTCGTAAGTATGTATACTTTATCTCCTACCTATGAGCTCTAGATATCAAAAGTCTTATTAAAGTAGGGTGAGAGGGAAGGCATGGTCACTATGCTTCATACCACAAATACTACATACTTTGAGAGAAGGCATATACCATCACTACCTTGGTAAGGATCCAGAAATACCACAAAAGAGAGATCTGAGAGAGTCATACAAGGAATCTCTAAATTTTATTTGAAAATTTTCAAAAACTCCAGAGCTATAGATGATCAAGAATAAGAGACATGGCGCTTGACTAGACCGTTCTATCTTTTAACTGCTCAAGACAGAAGTGACGGTTACAAGTCCCATGGTGAAAGGTAAAATGAGTAAGTTTTAAGTCTTGACGGTTTACTCTGACTCAGAGATGAGACCTTATTTGAAAGCATGTGTACCATCAAAACTCAAAGGCATTACGCAACTTCTGATCCATCACTGAGATTATCCTTGCTCAAGGACGAGCAAGAGGTAAGCTTGGGAAAGTTTATTGACGGTCCTTAAGTATCACATATAATCAACAAATAAACAAAGAAAAGGATCCAAATGCAACCGACACCCAGACTTAGGGTTTTATCTGACAGAATGCCACGAGTTTTGGTGTTTGTCTATTTCTGCAGGGGTTTATCAGGAATTATGGAGGAAAGGCCCACATGTCAGGTTTACATAGAGATATTAACGTGCCACGCAATTTTCCCTAACCTAGAAGAGTCTAGAAGCCACGGAAACGAGCGGGAGGCCGAGCGGGCTCAGGGACAGGGCGCCCGCCCTCCCCCCTTGGGCGCCCAGCCTGACTCAGCAGCCAATCAGTCTTGTGGATCATGCTCCACCGACCTAGAGGATTAAGGAAAACCGTGCGATTAAGGTCGGTCTGATCCGACGGCTCATATTCATTTGGAAGGACTATATAAGCAGGCCCCCTGGCCCCTGGAGAGGGGGACCTCTGAAATCCTAATTCATTCATTCATCTCGGGAGAAGAAGTCTCTAATCAAGCCCTAGAGCCACCACATCTACTAGATCTCTAGTTTAGCATAGCTACATAGGATTAGAACTAGAAGGAGTCAATCTTCGATTGGTTTCCGGATCTGTCAAGAGGATTCTTGGTAATTCCTCTACTGTTCTTCATTTGTTCATCATTGTTCTTCAATATTATGAATATGACTTTGTTCTACTTCAATATATTGATTATGGCTTTGCTCTACTTGTTTATATTTGCAATTATATCATTCTTAGTTTATCATAGTTATATGCTTGGCTTAGTTAGATTGAAATTATATACATGTTTAGGATCGTATAGTGTTTATCCATGCGTACAGTGGGTAAATGATAAGTATTGTGTATGCGTGGTGCCTATACGATATTTATCTGCGATTGTACCCTATATGCCGAATCGCGGGGTAGTTCATGGTGGTGACAGCTCCATTGATTCTTATATAGTCCCCCTCCCGTGTATAGGGCAGGCAGAGCAACATTATTACAGGGGAGTGATTGCTATATTTCTCATCTTCCTTGATAATATCACTATGCATGGGCGTAGTCCTATCTCGCAATGATTGCCAAGTATAATTGCACTAACTATGATATGCTAGACTTTATAGTTAAGAATAACTTAGGAAATATTCTTGTAGTTCATCCTAATTCCATGCTAATGACTTGCTAGAATATCTGTTGAGGTGCTTATCATTACTATATGTGGCTAGTTATGCTGATCAGATTAATTATCTTTGTCACCATTCATACTTTATCTATATTTTATGTGACATTTATTCCTGTATGAGAGAGATAGATAAATGCTCTCTATTACACATGCAATGATAGATACTCAATTCCATATTTCATTCCATAATCAACATTGATGATTAGCAATCTCTTCCCAGTGGTAAAAATATAAATAACGATACCTGGAATACTTCTCGGTTAAAATGCTACATCGGTATTAATCTGTGCGCTTGCAGATCTCATTTATTATCCATTCAGAAGAGCAATTGCATATTTCAATACCACGTCTCTCATGTCATGCTGGGGATGACAACTTGGCTTAAGTGGCATGAGGGATAGGTTTGGCCTTTTTGGCAATGTTATCAGAATTAGAAAACTAAGTCTACTTTTGATAATGACGTTAAGAATGCCCAACAACCAACACTTGGTGGTTCAGCGGCTAAGAGGTATAGCACGAACCTCGTCCTCACTAGGACACCGCAAGAACCTGCCCACAAGTGAGGTAACTTAATGACACGAGCAATCCACTAGAGTTACCTTTTGGCTCTCCACCAGGGAAGGTACAAGACCCCTCACAATCACCGGGAGATGGCCACGAACAATCACCAACTCATGCCAATTCTCCTCCGCTTCTCCAAGCCTTCTAGGTGGCGGCAACCACCAAGAGGAACAAGAAAACCGCAGCTAGAACAATCCCCAAGTGCCACTAGATGCAATCACTCAAGCAAATGCACTTGGCATCACTCCCAATCTCACAAAGTTGTTTAATCTATGAAGGAGAAGAGTGGGAGGTGTTTGCTTAGGCTCACAAGGATGTCAAGTATGCTAGAATGCCAAGAGTATGAGCCCTAAGCCGGTTAACACGTATTTATAAGCCTCTCAAACAAATAGAGTCGTTGGCTCTTTCACAGGGCACTAGTCGAGGCCACCGGACACTCAAGCAGAAGGCACCAGACGCTCAACCCCTGCATCCGGTGCTCCAGAAATAGCCACGTGTACCCCTTTCTACTTTCGCGCGTTGATCTCTAACGGTCACCTGCAAAGCACCGGACGTGGTTAAGTTGGCACCGATGCGTCCGGTGCTCACCGGTCTTAAACGCAGGGAGGTTCGCAAAACGCGTAGGGCACCGGACTCTCTTCACCGGATGCACCCTGAGCATCCGGTCCTTTACCTAGAGAGGTTTGCAAAACTCACGGACATTGGACGCACCCCACCGGACGCACCTTGAGCGTCCGGTGCTCTCAGTCAAGTTTACTCGCAGAAGTCAGATAGCACTGGACGCAGCATCTGGTGCTTAACCCTAGCCGAGCCAAGCACCACAGCACATCAGACGCGTAGGCTCAGCGTCCGGTGCTTCCGCGGCCAGCGTCCGATGAGTGTTTCTCAGCGAGAAACACTTACGCGACTTCTCCAAATTTGCCACTGGCGCAATAGAAAATATGCACTTCATTTTCTCAAAAAGCACCGAATCCCACCTCGTAAGCTCGACGGGAGGGAGAGAGGAACCCATCCTCTCTCTACCCTTCAAACTCCACCTCCTTCTTAAAGTGTGCCAACACCATAGTGTGTGAACCAACATGTGCACGTGTGTTAGCATTTTCACAATCATTTTCTTTGAAGGAGTTAAGTTAGCTCACTAGGTTCTAAATCCATGCACAAGAATAATGACACCTAGTGGCACTTGATAACCGCTTAGCCAAAGAATTCCCCTCTTTATAGTACGGCTATTTATCCTAAATGTGATCACACAGTCTATGGTGTCTTGATCACCAAAACCAAAACCCTAAGCAATACCTTTGCCTTGATCTCCATAGGGTTTTGTTTTTCTCTTTCTTCTTTTCCAAGTTGAGCACTTGATCATCTTGTGGTCATCACAATGATCATCACTTGCTCCATCACTTGGCATGTACCAACCTCATTAAGTCTACACACTTAGTATAGAGGTTAGTACTAGGGTTTCATCAATTATCCAAAACCAAACTAGGGCTTTCACTATTGCTGGAGTTGCTCTTAGTCACAGCTAAAATAATTTTAGCTAGCTAAAATTTAGCAAGGGGAACCAAACAGACCCTTAGTATCCTCTTGCATGTATGTCCTGGTCCATTGGATTTTAGTCCATCCAATGTTTGGCGTGCACTATTGGCAAGTTGGTCTTATCCTTTCTTTATCCCCTTTATGAATTGATACAACCAAAGATCTAGAGCAATCTACCAAGGCCAAACACAGCACCCAAGTCCCCAATCTCGGCGCCAACGCGCGGTCAAGGAAGAAGCAGATTATACCGTGCAGTAGGAATGCGTGCTATCACATCGAGCGGCTACGGCGCCAGTGGCCGGCGAAGTCCAGGGAACTTCCAAATTTGGTTATTGGCAATGGGCACAAGCAGCGCGAGCAGTGCCAGCACCATGGACACAAGCAGGGTGATACCGTGCCTGTGCTGTCGGCGGCATGTTGGCCGTAGTCGTGTTGACTATGAGGCAGTCGACCTCCGTCGTGGCCTAGAGGTCGACATTGTCGATCTCAACACCCGCGTGGCCCACCTTATGTAGGCAGCCCTGCCAGGCCTCCAGCACCTCCCGCGTCACCTTGGTGCCACTCAGCTTCTCGGCGACCAACACCGTGGGCTTGAGCTGCAGCGCGCCGTCGGACCTGGACTGCAAGATCCAGTGCACCCATGACATCAACTCCGAGGACACCACTGGTGTAGGAGGAGGAAGCCGCATGCCACTGACGCGTGGGTCGTTCTCGACGCTAGCTGCGTGAACACCGTTGTTGACGGTCCTTAAGTGCCAAATTCAACCGTCAACTCACTATGCCAAAAAAGCTAATTAGTGACGCGTCTAGATGATCTTTAGTGATGCGGAGAGCACACGTCACCTTTATCACGTCTCTGATGTAAATATACTATGACGTGTCTTCACTACACGAGTCACTGATATGAATTTCTAGTGACATGTCTTAACTACACGTGTCACTGCTCTAAACATACCAGCGACGCGTATTGGCTATATGCGTCACTAAACTTTATATAGTAGTGACGCGTTAAGAGAAACTGAGTCACTGGTAAGGTCATTTTAGTGACTCGCACTGAGGACACGCGTCACTGCTAACATTCCTGGTACACATGTATGAGCGACGGGCATTGAGAATACGCGTCACTGATAAATGTGGTAGTAGCGACGCGTGTGGAAATTACGAGTCACTGATAATTCAATACTAGTGACGCGTACCAGCCAAACATGTCACAGCTAGCATGCTACAAGTGACGTGTGTAGTTCAAGTGTCACTCATTTTGTTCATCAGACTATGGAATGTTGACAACACACATATGAAAGTCATCAATACACAATCACAGTAGCTCTTCAAACATATTGCATTGAACCGATTCACATTTATATCAAATTCATTGATGGATTCACAACCAGTTCATAACTTGTTCGAAATCTACTTATTAGCTTATATGTTCAGTCACACACATTACATCACCGGACCATAATAATGGCAATTACACATCACTAGTGGTTAACTAGCTAGGCTGATGGAACTCTCCTTTCTTGTTGATGAATTTTTCCACTAAGAACGTTGCCAACCTTTCTCTGATGTTGTACCTATCGAATGGCCTCGTCAACACTTCAAACTCCTGTGTCAAGGTAGAACTGTAGTCAAAAACAAAACATAGTACAATACAACATAGAAGATGTAAGATAGGTATGGAAAGCATAGCAGAACACATGTGTGAAACAGGCTTCGTAATAAACAACTATAAAAAGAGATACATAGAATTTTTAAGCAACATGATGCATGACATAATAGCTGTTAATGGAAAAAGCAGTGCTGTATATGCACTGCTAATGGATGACTTTTAGCTGTTATCAAGTCGACTACAACAAATCCACCACTTTAAGCATCTAAACTAGATAGAAGCAGTAAGTACTGTACATGTGAATTGTAGCATTCATCCCAATACATTGGCTAACAATTGTCCAACCCAACATCATGCTGTCCTAAAGATTTTCCTCAAAAAAAATACAGTCCAAAAGATGTGAATGGTAGCATTCATCATTTATCCCAAAATTACTGCCTTTGTTTTTTGTTGGCATCGTTGTCCCAAAATTAGCATAAACATCACAG
This sequence comes from Sorghum bicolor, assembly GCF_000003195.3. Lineage (NCBI taxonomy): Eukaryota > Viridiplantae > Streptophyta > Magnoliopsida > Poales > Poaceae > Sorghum > Sorghum bicolor. Next base: position 14,897,115 of record NC_012878.2, on the reverse strand, counting down.
AAACTGTGTCATGGAATTGCACTTCGATTAAAACAATCAGAATCAAAAGCACTCTGATTGCTTTCAGCAATCAGAATCAAAAGCACTCCGATTACTTAAAGCAATCAGAATCAGAAGTCGAGAGCTAGCGTCCTCAGTCCTCAGGCATCGAAATAATAGTTATAAAAACAGAAAGACAACAGAAATAATAGTTATAAAAACATTGAAGAATAAAGAGTCACGTAGCAGCTCCAGAAAATATTTAAGATACAAAAGCTGGTAGCAAATGGAGGAGCACACATATATATTAACACGAGAACCACTTGCATATAACCTGTCATGCATCAAAATTCTAAATTGTTCATTTTGGGCAACTCCATTCGTACTAATATAACTAGCATAAAATACATTACATAAATGTCTCAGCAGGATTAGATGTGAATACCTCTGGGCATTCCAAGTTTGTCTTGTCCATGACTACAGTCAGGTGGTGTGCAGTGTGCAGCAAAGAAGGCTGATCCCTTGCCGGAATTAGATTGCTGATGTCACTGAATATATATAGTACATAATACACTTAATGAATTAGATGTGAATACACACAATTAATTGAAAATGGAAGTTGAACACAATCTGAATACACTAGAGGCACGATACTGAATTTTATTTGGAAGCACTTACGGCATATTTAAGAGCGTGTGTCAGTGGATTTGGCTTATCTTTCATCTAGCTGGTGTGTGCTGCAAAAGCCCTACATGGAAGAGTTCATCACACATATATGCCTCATTATGTTCATTCAATAACATTGGCATTTATGAAACAAGTCAAGTAGGTTAGCAAAGAACTCACTCATCAATCAACAATTTTAACATGCTAAAATCATGGTTTCCAGATCTGTTGGAATCAAGGTATATGACCTTATCCCACTTTTGAATTACTATCACAACAATCCAATGGTTAGCAGAATTGTAGGCAAACATTATATACTCTTTACTGGTATATTTAGTGAAGGCCTTTTGCACATAGCGAAGAACAGCCACTCTATCATACTTTATGTTGTCCAGTGACATCAGTTGTGGATCAAGAAAGCCCATAGGAATGTCCTTAGCCTTAGCTTCTACAACCTCAGGGATCTAAAAATAAGAAAGAACATGTAATATGTAAATTTGAAATCCGCTACCAAAGCAACATGCGGGTCTCAGCTCAAATATAAACCATAATTTTGCTCATAGTGCTTTAGCTAGTATCAGTATCAATAAAACATGTGTAATATCAAAGTTTAAAGGTTAACCATACCCTCTAAGATTTCACACATTTATAGACTAAGTTACTAGCACTAGAACAAGTAGTAATTAACACTAAGACATGACAAGAAGCCAAAAGTTTGGTGATAAAGATAATCTATACAGTAAAATGGGGTTCTGCAACTAAAATGAGGTTCACTACACTGAAGTTTAGTGGTAAACAATTAGTTATGATCATTTGTAACTTACAGTGTCAAGCATCGAAGAAGGGAGCCATCCAATGCGCTAAAGTTGAAGAGGTCATGTAGATGATTGTATCTCACAAGCCCAACCTCAAAGTCAGATGAATTCAACATATAAATACCCTTGAACCTAACCAATATGCCATTCTTCTCATTGTCGACACAGTCTTTCATGTATTGAGCGTGAAGAGTAGCACATTGAGGTCCTACCCGCTTGAGGTCCAATGATGGGAGAAATGGCTGACCACATTTGTACTTAGAAGACCATTTTTGCTGCTGTTGTGGTTTTGTACTCGCTCCAGCAGCCTTAACAGACACTTTTTGCTATATGGGTGGATTTACACTCTCTCCAGCAGCCTTACTAGCCCCTTTATGTTGCATGGGCGGCTTTCCACTCCCTCCAACAGATCCAATACCCACTTTTGGGTGTGTGGGCAGCATAGTGTTGGCAACACCCCCCATCTCTGAGCTCTTTGGATTTTTTGTAGGATTGGCAGCATTAGGGTCCTTTGGCACACTCTTTGTTGCATCAGATGTGGCAGGAGATTGATGATTTGAAGTTGACTTGGCCCCCGCAAGTAGCTTTGTAGAAATAATAGCACTAGTGCCCTTTGAAGCACTCTTGGAACTCTTTGTGATCTCATTTGGCTGAGATAGGGATGGCTGTGTACTGTGTTGATATTTGGTAACGCAATCAGAAAATGATCCGCAAGCGCACGGATATCGATGAGCATTTCACCCGGGAGGTTATCCAGAGTTATCGTATTTATATTTTTACCACCACTACAAGATTTCAACCCTATTGCCACTCAATGCCATTTGCATCACTATGAATTGTGTTGCAATAGGGGTGTATTTTGCAACATCTATCCAAAAACGTGGCAATAGGGTGACTAAGTTGCGACAAAAATAGTGCATTGCAATTTTTAGGCTCAGCGTTGCAAGAGGTTACACCTATAGCAACCCTTTTTAAAAAAGTGTTGCTATTGGTTAATAATATTGCCATGATGACATTTAGTTGCATTATTATTGATTAGCGTTGCAAGTATCTGGTGCTCTTGCAACTAAATAGACTATTGTTGCTATTGCTTGAAAGAATTGCCACAAGTTTGTTGAGTTGTAATATTTTTGATGAGCATTGCAATAAGTAAACAGTGTATTGCAACTAAATTTATAAGGCGATGCAATAGTTTACTGCTATGGCAACAATTTTTGTTGGTTGTAATAGTTCTCACGACCATTGCAATATGTAGCTACTTATTGCAACTAAATGTGTAAGGCGACACAATTACTTGTTGCTATTGCCACAATATATGTTGGTTGTAATATTTCTTGTGACCATTGCAATAGGTAGTTGTTTATTACAACTAAATACTACCTAAATCAATCCAATAATATGTTGGTCGGAGCCAAAATGACGGACACATTTTGCCTAAAAAAATGACGGACACATTTCACTTTCAGGTGCGTGCCTCCTGGACTACTGGGCTGCTCCGAGCTTTTAGCTACTGGACATATATATACCATCCTTCATATACGTATATGGGCTTTTGCTAAAGAAACGTATATGGGGCTAGGCCCCTTGACTTCGAGGGCCATGTTCAGCTGCATCCATCGCACCCTCCATGGTCGGGCCTGCCTGAGTCGTATATGTTTAAAAATTTGTCTGCGCACACTAACCATTGGAGACAATTTAAGATCTTTATCCATGGAATATTAGCCATTCAATCCCCTTGCCGGCATGCCGCTCGCTCATATGCATTTTTTTTCACTGAAACAAAATTGTACACCCCGGCATCATCTTGTCTTTTTCCATATTTCCCTAGCCACACAACAGTGCAACTTTTCCTACATCCATTATGGGCTCAATAAACAAGGCAGAGTTGTTTATTTTTTTATATTATTAAGTCACCCTATTTTACGCAAGGGTCATGTCATATATAGCCAAATTTAATGTTAATACATTTAGTTATCGGCTTCTATATATATTATTAATATATGTTTTTGCCTGTTATGTAGACTAGCACACATGCCCGTGCGTTGCAACGGAAGAAAAAACTAACAAACATACAGAGACAGAGACTATAGAATTGGTACATTGTCAGACCATTTATGAATTTAAAATGTATAATTTATTTTGTGTTTGACAGTGCATTGCGAGCAGTGGCCAATCTATGATTTTAGCTTAGGGTATGCCCCTAAAAAATCATGTACAAATTGGTAAATCCTTATACTGGGCAGATTTAAACTGAAAACCAATAACCGAACCGACGTGATTCATTCTTTTTGATTTTGATTTTGCCTCCTTTGTTTAGCTTCGGTTGTATTGGTGGAAACAAGAAACTGAACCGAGAAAGCGACACCAGAATTCCTCAAATTTTTATTATATAAAAACTGATCAGATGTTGATTTCTTGAAACCTAAATTTGTAGAAAACGAATAAACGGAACCGATTTGTCAGTTCAAACTGAGTGCCGAGGCTAAATAAATTCATTTTAGCGGTTCAATAATATATGTCAAATTGACAACGTGAGTCTACTTTTCTTTAGCTTAGGGTATGCCCCCACTGCTTTGTTGCATGTTTTTTAAAAAGAGATGCTATATTATTTTTGTTTCATAACTATTTGAATATTAAAAATACAATACTAAATAATTAAATAATTTATTTTGTTGACGTGATCATGGGCTGCGCATGCTAACTTTGTTGCGTGCGTGCGTCTGACTTTGGGCTGCCTGGCGCAATGTAGAGATCAGGATCCCATGTATTTCCCTTTTTTATTTTTTCCTTTAACAATTTGAGAGCTCGGATCGACCATGTATTTTCCTATACAGACTTTGACTTCAAAAGTGGCAGACAGATTGTTTTACCAGCAGACTGAAATTTTCCCTTTTAAATATTAGGTATAGATGTGGAATATTTGGGTGAAACATAAAAGCCGTACTACAACAATGAATTGGAGTCAGTTTTCTGAAGAATCACATAAAGAAATAAAGCAATATCCAGAGTTTATAGACTCCAGGGTCATCACGTATGAGTCAGTTTCCTGAAGAATCACGATCTTGGCTAGTCGGCAAGCAGAGCCAATAGGATATGGCAGTACGTGAGCTAATCGAGTCCATCAGGGATACAATCGTTCCAGCAAGGAAGTTAAAAGCAAAACACGATCTTGACTCAGCCCTGCTTGCACCACGATTATATATAAAATCCACCGCATCCTTCCAGGCCTCCCCATACAGAACAAGCCGCGAACTCGTGTTCATCAGCAGCTTCATCGGACCCCAGGGGCCGTTGCCGCCTTCACCTCTGTAGCTGCTGACCTGCTGTCGTGGAAAGCTGCAGGTTGCAGCTCTCTGGTTGACATACCCAGTTGTCGACGCCGCCTTCACGTTTGTAGCTACCGACTAGCCATCGTGGGCACCTGCAGCTCTCTGCTGGACACATAAGAATATTGATTAATACAGGTATACAATAATTTACTTCTATGATTTATTAAAGACTGATATGTGTTGCATGTTTATTTTCAACTAAATGATTCTAAAGCTAATAATTTACTCTTTTCCGAGTTGCAAGTTGCAAATAACCTCAATTTCTTAATAAAGTTTCTCAATTATTTATCTTTGTGTTGTTAGGATCTAATAAAGATTGATTAAGATGTGATGCATGCTTTCAAATAGTATTCTGGCATAAGACATTAGATTGATAAACACACGGTATAAGAAACAATTATTCTAGTTAAAAAATTATGCATCTGCATATAAAATTCTTCAACAAATCACAGAAAGATACTGCATGTGCTTTGAGATGTCTAGATTTTTGCAGCCCACCTTACTAGCAAAATCATTAACTTCCCAGCAAGATATTGGGGTTAGTATATACCATTTGAAAGGCAAGAGTGCTTAGGAGTTGGCACCAGGCACCACAAATATTAGTCAAGAGAGCATGACAGGAAGTAGTGCACAGTAATATTTTTAGCTGTCATGGGTATGCAATATTTTGCAACTAAAGCTCGGGCGTGGCAATTGCACATATTGCCACCACTTCTTGGTGTTGTGATATAATCCTTGCTACAACAAACATTAATCGTGGCAACATACTGTCTTGCAACACACATTTGTCGTTGCTAGTACACCTTTTGCAACGACGTCGGCTAGTTGCCATTCCAAGGTCTAGCAACACCCAAGGCATTGCATTAGTTGTTCTTGCCACACCTACAGCTGTAGCAAAAACTTATGTCGCAACGCTTAGGTGTTGCAAATACAAAATACATTTTGCAACGCTTCCTAGAAAAGTGTTGTCCAAAGCTTTACCCACGCAAGCGCTTGCAACGCCTCGCAACGAAAAACAAATGTTGCTATTTATGCTATTGCAACTATTTTGGGCATATTGCAACACTTTTCATGCATTGAAACAGGCACAAAAATTAGTAGTGCACTGGGAGAAAGGGTGCATCTGACTAACCAAATCTATTGCTACTATCCCTTTAGGCAACAAAGAATGTTCTCGATGTGAGTGATAAATAGAGAAGACTGCAACCGTAGTCTCCTTCTAACCTTGGTAAGAATGATCTACTGTTCTATTGGGGAGGCTAACGGAATCTAGACACCACAAAGGATGTTCAACCCGCACCTATAAACCCTATCCTTCCTGCTAACGAGATATGGTTTGCAAAGGTAACTCAGAATTGTCACGTTCCTCACTACTACCACGGTCCAGCTAGTCAGGGAATATCTATGAGTACCCTAGCCTAAACACCACGTTTACGCCAGCAATGATTACTCTAAACTCTACGCGAAGAGATTAAAGTAAACTCATAAACCAGAAGAACAATAAAACAAGAACTTACTAGAATTTAGAAGTCGAAATACTGAAGAATCCTAGGAGCAAGCCTCGGGTTAGGAGAACTTGATCCCGCAGGTACAAGCTTGGAGTAGACAACGACAGGCCGGGCTTCCTCCAATCTACACCTCCACTCTATATCTCTCAATCTAGTAGAAACTAGAAGATCTATTTCTACTTACATTGGTTGCTAAGCCTATTTAGAGAAGAGGTTTTCCTTCGAGGGCACCCCTCAATCTCTATGATAACTTCTTGTCTTCTCCAGGGGCCAGGGGGGTCTCCTTATATAGTCCTCCTCCTCTATGCGTTTTTGGGTCGGTAGGCGATGTGGTAGTACGTTATCCTTGATCCTTTAGGTCGGTGGAACATCGTGTGCGAAGAGAGTCCCGAAAGACTTTCAGTAGGGGGCGGGCGCCCAGGTCCTCAGGGCGGGCGCCCTGGGCCTGGCCCCTTTCGGCCTCTGCTTACTTCCCGTGGCTTCTGGAGTCTTCTAGATGGTAGAAAATCGCGCGGTGCGTTGATATCTCTATGTAATCCCGACATGTGGGCCTTTCTTCCTTATTTCTTGATAACCCCCTGCAGAAATAGATAAACAACAAAACTCGTGGAATTCTGTCAGATCAAACCCTAATTCTAGGTGTTGGTTGCATATTGGTCCTTTCCCTTGTTTATTTGATAATTAAAATTGATACTTAAGAACCGTCAACAAATACCCCCATACTTAGGCTTTTACTCGTCCTCGAGAAAAGGATGGTTAAGAAAAATATCTGGGGTAAACATTTAAAACATTCTCTTTATAATTGCAGGGTGTTAAAAATCCACTGTGTACCATAGTCAGGGAAGTTTATGGTTAAGAGTAAAGATCCTTTCTTCTCAATCCTGTCACTTGGAGTTTTTGTATATTTTAGAAAGAAAGTTAGCATACCTTTTTATCCTCATAGGTTCTCTAAGATCACTCATTATCTTTTATATATCTCACTGAGGCTGTTTTAATTTGCAAAAATTCTCAAGCATACTTACTTTGCATTTATTGCCTGATCAAAACGGGATCCGAGGAGGGGAATGTCATACTCTTAGATCAAAGACTTTGGAAATTAAAATCTTTGTCAAGTCTTGCTGGCATATTGCTTATTAGAGGGACCCATGACTATCATTTTCTTCTTTTCTCTCTTTTTTTAAGTGGATACCGAGGTATCCCTAATTCTACTGCCGGACACTTGTCCATTTTTCTGCGAGGTTGTCGAGCACTTGCTCCTTTTTATTTCCTCGAAATATCTCTATTTTTGCATAGCCCATGCCTCTAATGCAATAATACTTCGGAAGAGTGAATCTTTCTGAATAAATGTCTTGATCTTAGGAGCATGATAAATCTCTCAACAAGGGTCTAACTCATTTTGAACAAACTCAATACAGAGTAGATAGCTTTTATAATCATAATTAATATTTTCAGTTTTATCGGGCATATAAAACATTGAGGATGGTAGCTAGAATTTTGAAGATTTTGAAATAAATTCTCCAAGCAACAATGATATCAAGAATAAGAAACTCATACTCTACCATCTCACATTCCATAATAACTTAAGTAACACAGGGTTTTAAAAATGATTTTTTTCAATAATTGCAAGTTTTCAGGAAATATCATAGAATGAGATTAATCATGATTAGAAATATTTTAATCTTTTTAATGTATCATGTCGAAAACAGTATTCTGCATAATCAAGATATGTGTATGTGTAAAGTAAAGTGTGCAGAGTGTGTACCTGAATCGTGGAGTGGTGTAGCCGGAGTGTGTTTGGCATGTTGAGGGATCTCCCCCATACTTGTTTTCTGCTTTCTTGCACAAAAATAAAGTAGAGACACACAAGACATAATAATAATAATAATACTCTTTATTAATCTTGAGGCATTTATTACAAAAGACTAGTAGTAAACTGATAGCAAACTGATGATAATAGTAAACCTAAACCGAATTTAAAGATAGATAACTAAGATGCATTGCCTCAAGGTCTAATCTAGATAACTTAGCGGCGCTCTAATTCCTTAATATTCTTGTTGGCACTGGCAAGATCCTGCCTAAGACCTAGTATAACGGTGTTGTGGTTAGAGAGCTACCTAGTGAGGGAATTAATCGAGGACTGGAGGTCTATGATAACTCTGTCTAGCCTGCGAACGTCCTCATCAATATCCATTATAGTCTTGCGACGCTTGGAAGGTGTCTCAAAAGCATTGAGAGCATGCTTCGGGGCTACCTTTGGAGGGATGAAACAGACTTTGGCTGCTCTAATCCCTTCGAAGTAAGGCCTTTCCTCCTCCGTAGTGTAGCGAATACTGCTGATCTCGCCGCTTTGGTTAGTCTTGACTCTAACGACCCTCTCATTTGGTCTAGGTGGAAGGATCCTTGTGCCGGTTGGCACCTTGATGGTGGTCTTCGTCTTGGATGATGATCCCTTGAGGAGTAGGGGTTGTGGTGGTGCGGTGAGAACTGGTTGAGCATGGTAGGATTGGGCGGAGCTGCGTTGGCGTAATGGCATGGCTTCTAGCTGTCGCTCTGTGTTGGTCGGGACGAGAGCACGGGCATCGGGGTCTTCCACAGGCTCCATGTTGAGGTTGAAGGGGACGACTTCCCAATCATCGTGGTACTTCTCGGCCATTGGAGCAGCAAGGAACTAATCAAGCTCTAATTGAAGGTGAGAAGGCTTGGTGGCTTGGTGTTTGAAAACTGAGGTCAGGGGTCTGTTTATATAGGGGTCAAAAAGTGCCTCTATGGGTTGTTCGGGTTGCTCCCGTCGATGTGCGTGCGAAACTTTCCATTTGAGGGATTATTCGGATTACCATAAGTGCATTTTCCATAACAGAGAAAATCGGGACCGAGGGGGAACAGGAGCTGGGCGCCCGCCCACCTGATCTGGGCGCCCGCCCTCTCTCTGGCCCCTCTGTGGGCCCACTTTCTCGAGCGCGTTACTAGATGCAAAACTATTTAGAAAAATATATAGATGACCCATAAATGTCAGATTAAAAGTGTCGGGCTCTAAAAATAATTTAAGACGTTGACCATTTACCTTGAATAACGTACCTTCGTCATTTTGAAGTGTGATAGCTCCGTGGGATGATGAATTAATTACCTTGAATGGTCCTTCCCATTTGCTCCGGAGTTTTCCATGCCCGAAAGGCTTCACCCTGGAATTAAAAAGTAATACCTTATCTCCAGGTGTGAACTCCTTCTTCTTGATTCTCTTGTCATGCCACCTTTTGACTCTTTCTTTGTAGATCTTTGAATTGTGATATGCCTTCTCTCGCCATTCTTCCAATTCTGATAGTTGCATTCTTCTATAATCTCCAGCAACATCTAGGTCCATATTCCATCTCTTTATGGCCCAGTGTGCTTTGAACTCTAGTTCAACAGGTAGATGACAAGTCTTCCCGTACACCAATTGGTATGGAGACATTCCAATTGGGGTCTTGTATGCTGTTCGGTGTGCCCAGAGTGCATCGGGTAACTTGTCTTTCCACGCCATTCCCATTTCATTTACTGTCTTCTAAAGAATATTCTTAATTTGCTTGTTGGAAGTCTCTGCTTGGCCACTTGTCTGAGGATGATAGGGGGTAGCAACGTTGTGACGGATTCCATGTTTTGATAGATATTGCTTGAAACGTTTGTCGATGAAGTGTGCTCCTCCATCACTTATCACTACTCTGGGGACTCCAAATCTTGGAAATATAATTTCTTCAAACATCCTCTTTGAACTGATGTTGTCGGCATGCTTGCAAGGTAATGCCTCTACCCACTTGGAGACATAGTCAACTGCCACCAAGATGTACTCACACTTCTTTGATGGAGGAAATGGACCCATATAGTCTATTCCCCAGACATCAAAGAGCTCAATTTGAAGGTTGTTGGTGAGTGGCATTGCATCCCTTGTATTTATGTTTCTGTGCCTTTGACATGGCCCACATCTTCTGATATATTGCTTCGTGTCTTCATACATTGTAGGCCAGTAGAATCCACACTGTCAGATCTTTGAATGTGTACGGAATGCTCCATAGTGACCTCCATATGGTGATGAATGACATCTGTCGATGATCTTCCATCCTTCCTCAGTGGTCACACATCTCCTGAGTAAGCCATCAGAGCATACTCGGAAGAGGTATGGCTCATCCCATATATGTGAACGACTTTCTTGAATAAGCTTCTTCTTGTTTGCTCCTGGTGGTACATACCCTGAAACCATAAAATTAACAATATCTGCATACCAGGGGTCAGACCTGTTAATCCCGTAGAGCATGTCGTCCCGGAGTGAATCATTGATGGGGGTTTCCTGTGGAATCTTAAAATACATTCTAGACAAGTGATCAGCTACAAAATTCTCTACTCCCTTTTTATCTTTTATTTCTAAGTCAAATTCTTGGAGTAATAAGATCCATCTAATCATGCGAGGTTTAGCATCTTTTTTAGTGAGCAAATATTTTAGTGCAGCATGATCAGTGTAAACAATTATTTTAGCTCCAACTAAATAAGATCTAAATTTATCAATGGCAAAGACAACAGCCAGAAGCTCTTTTTCAGTGGTTGCATAATTAAGTTGAGCTCCTGTCAAAGTTTTACTGGCATAAGCAATTGCATGATGCTTCTTATTTTTAGTTTGTCCCAAAACTGCCCCCACAGCATAATCACTAGCATCACACATAATTTCAAAAGGCAACGACCAATCAGGGGGTTGAATGATTGGTGCAGAGATGAGTGCTTTCTTTAATAAATTGAAAGATGTTAGACATGCATCATCAAATTCGAAAGGAGCATCCTTGGCTAGCAAAAGAGTAAGTGGTCTAGCAATAAATGAAAAATCTTTTATGAATCTACGATAAAAACCAGCATGGCCAAGAAAGCTTCGAATTCCTTTTATATTCACAGGTGGAGGTAGTTGTTCAATTACTTCAATTTTTGTTTTATCTACCTCAATACCTCTTTCAGACACTAGGTGTCCCAGCACTATTCCTTCCCTAACCATGAAATGACATTTTTCCCAATTAAGGACTAAGTGCTTTTCTTCACATCTTTGCAAAACCTTGTCTAAGTTTTCAAGACAACTATCAAAAGTTTTTCCATAAACAGAGAAATCATCCATGAAAACTTCCATAATCTCTTCAATCATATCAGAAAATATAGACATCATGCATCTTTGAAAAGAAGCTAGTGCATTACATAACCCAAAAGACATTCTACGGTAAGCATAAGTTCCATATGGGCATGTAAAAGTGGTTTTGCTTTGACCATCGGGATGGATCGGGATCTGATGATACCCTGAATATCCATCTAAGAAACAGAAGAACGAATGGTTTGCTAACCGCTCTAGCATCTCATCTATAAAAGGTAAAGGAAAGTGATCCTTTCTTGTGGCTTTGTTTAATTTTCTATAGTCTATGAACATCCGCCATCCTGTGACGGTGCGTTGCGGAATTAGCTCGTTCTTTTCATTCATAATAACAGTCATGCCTCCCTTTTTAGGCACAACTTGTACTGGGCTCACCCACTCACTATGCGGCACAGGATATATAATCCCTGCATGCAGCAACTTTATAACTTCCTTTTTAGCTACCTCTCTCATAGTGTTGTTAAGTCTACGTTGGTGTTCTCGAGAAGGTGAAACAGAAGGATCTGTTGGAATACGATGGGTACAAATCATAGGACTAGTTCCTGTAAGATCTTGGAGTGAGTAGTCAAAAACTGAGTGATGTTTCTCAAGAATGGTCATTAATCGCAGAGTTTGATCCTGAGTGAGTTTATCACTAATGATCACAGAAAACTCTGGATTATTGTTTAGGAAAGCATAGGTAAGACCGGGTGGTAAAGTTTTAAGCTCTATGGGGGGTCTAGGTGTTTCTGCAAACTCATCTAAGGGTTCAGGTTCAGAAGGCTCGGCTTCTTCTTCTGTGAAGAAAGGAGTTTCGTCTTCTAAGTCTGGTTCATCTAAAAGCTCTAGAGATGCAGCCTTTACCTCCTCCATAGGATCAGGCAAAAGATATGACTCGGCCTTATTGTTTAAGGAGTGTGAAATTGTTATTGGAATTTTAAAAGTTTTTCCAAAAGAAATGTGTAGCTTTCCAGTATGACCTTCATAAAGGAGTCTTCTAAAAGGTTGTCCTATCAATAGGTCGAAGTCCCATGTATCAAAGATATAGAAGTTCAAATGAACCATGGAGCCTTCTACCGTAAGAGGTAGGACATTGATAATTCCAAGACTGGGGACTAATCGTCCTGAAGATTCCTTTATGACCTTTGTTGTGGGGGTTAAGACAAGATTTTTAAATAATTTAAGTGCAAAAGATTCAGACATAATGTTTATCCCCACAACAGGATTATAAAGAGCATTTAATCGATCAGAATTATAAGCACAGCATATAGTTATAGAGGGTGTGTCCAAACGGATCACATCAGAGGAAAGCTCTGATTCCTTCAACCACTCGCTACTCATGACTGAGATAAGCTCTCTCAATTGATATTCACTTGGTAAATAAATGCTAAACTGGCCGTTTTGGGGTTTGTCAATAGAATGGTAATTTGAAATGTTTCCGAAATCGGCAAAAAGATCGGATTCTATATCCAGCATGAAGTCCGGTGGTGGAATTTCTTCCTCTTTTGGCTTAGAACTTGGGATAGCTAAAGTAGATGAAGAATTTGGCAGAGTGTCTACTTCGGCTTCGTAGGTTTCATCATGAAGGGTATTATCCATCTCAGCTTCTAGGATTCTATCTAGGATCACTCTAGCTTCATCAGTAGGGATGCGAAAGAAAGAACCTCTAGACATTGTGTGTAGCATTTGTTTGTGATTTTTATGAAGACCTCGAAAAAAATGAAATAAAAGAACAGGGTCTTCAAGATTAAGGTTTGGACCAGATTCTAAAAGATCAGAAAAACGTTTCCAGGATTTTCCCAAAGTTTCATTATCTTTTTGTTTAAAAGATAGGACTTCGAGTCTAAGGTCGGCTATACGGTCGAGGGAATAGAAATCTAGACAAAAGTTGGCTCATAAAACTACCCATTCACCTCGTTGTTGACTTACCTTCTGACTGTACCATTGTCTAGCTTCTCCCATTAAGGAAAAAGGAAAAAGCTTCCAACGTAAAGTTTTATCAGAAATGCCTTCAATGCGAAGACAATCACATGTTTGCTCAAAATCTCTAATATGAAGGTAAGGGTCTTCGTCTTCCTTTCCCAAAAAAGATAGGTTTTGAATCATGGCAATCAACCTAGAACTTAACTTATACTGGGATGTTTGGATAGGCTGTGATGATTCCCATGGTAAAAGGTCAGTTACTGAAGGGATTGCAGATTCATGGATCGATTTAGAATTTTGGTTTTCCATAAAGTAAGAGTAAAGAAAATAAATACAGAATATAAAGATAAGAAAAGATAAAAGTATAGATACAAGCTAGTAGTAAGACTCAAGGTTATCTCAGCAAACCGTCTTTCTCCCCGGCAACGACGCCAGAAATGCTTGTTGATATTTGGTAACGCAATCAGAAAATGATCCGCAAGCACACGGATATCGGTGAGCATTTCACCCGGGAGGTTATCCAGAGTTATCGTATTTATATTTGTACCACTTGGAGAAAGGGTGCATCTGACTAACCAAATCTATTGCTACTATCCCTTTAGGCAACAAAGAATGTTCTCGATGTGAGTGATAAATAGAGAAGACAGCAACCGTAGTCTCCTTCTAACCTTGGTAAGGATGATCTACTGTTCTATTGGGGAGGCTAACGGAATCTAGACACCACAAAGGATGTTCAACCCGCACCTATAAACCCTATCCTTCCTGCTAACGAGATATGGTCTGCAAAGGTAACTCGGAATTGTCACGTTCCTCACTACTACCACGGTCCAGCTATTCAGGGAATATCTATGAGTACCCCAGCCTAAACACCACGTTTACGCCAGCAATGATTACTCTAAACTCTACGCGAAGAGATTAAAGTAAACTCATAAACCAGAAGAACAATAAAACAAGAACTTACTAGAATTTAGAAGTCGAAATACTAAAGAATCCTAGGAGCAAGCCTCGGGTTAGGAGAACTTGATCCCGCAGGTACAAGCTTGGAATAGACACCGACAGGCCGGGCTTCCTCCAATCTACACCTCCACTCTATATCTCTCAATCTAGTAGAAACTAGAAGATCTATTTCTACTTACATTGGTTGCTAAGCCTAAAAAGAAATATTATTTAGAGAAGAGGTTTTCCTTCGAGGGCACCCCTCAATCTCTATGATAACTTCTTGTCTTCTCCAGGGGCCAGAGGGGTCTCCTTATATAGTCCTCCTCCTCTATGCGTTTTTGGGTCGGTAGGCGATGTGGTACTACGTTATCCTTGATCCTTTAGGTCGGTGGAACATCGTGTGCGAAGAGAGTCCCAAAAGACTTCCAGCAGGGGGCAGGCGCCCAGGTCCTCAGGGCAGGCGCCCTGGGCCTGGCCCCTTTCGGCCTCTGCTTTCTTCCCGTGGCTTCTGGAGTCTTCTAGATGGTAGAAAATTGCGCGGTGCGTTGATATCTCTATGTAATCCCGACATGTGGGCCTTTCTTCCTTATTTCCTGATAACCCCCTGCAGAAATAGATAAACAACAAAACTCGTGGAATTCTGTCAGATCAAACCCTAATTCTAGGTGTTGGTTGCATATTGGTCCTTTCCCTTGTTTATTTGATAATTAAAATTGATACTTAAGAACCGTCAACATACTGTTGACTACAATGTGCAGCCTCCTCCAGTGTATTCTCTTTAGTAGTGCTTCTCCAAGTGTATTTGTATCATCATCTGGGGGTGGCTGCAGCACATGATTCTCATAACCTGGATGTACATATTCCACTTGGACTACTGCATGCTCGTGGTCTATTTGGACTGACTGCAATTCAGTTTCATTTGGGAACACCCGACCCTCTGCAACCACAGCTTGATAGCCTCTAAGGTTCGCTATAAGGGAACACTCGGTTGGCTCTTGAAGAAGATCAATGGTATCCGGATCAATCGAAATGTTCTCCAAGTCCAATTCATTCGTGGCTGAGCAATAACTGCTCCTTCGTCCGCAAGCAGGGCTAGGGGTCCTAGAAGGTGGTGGTTTTACCTGAAACCCTTGATCTACAAGATAGGCCATGATATCCTATGTGACCTAATGCAAAGATCAAGAGAGGAGGAGAGATAGCAATATGAGGAGCAATGAGAAGTAAGTTTTATCATCACTTATACATTTTCACCATTACTATCATTTACTCCACCACACATGCACATCTTGATTTAATTATATGCTGAGTTCCTTTGGATCCATAGTTCGATTAAACAACACATGTATGAGCTGTTTTTCACACCTATAAGCTCCACATAAACTTTCCATTAGCTATAGGTAAGTGACACCTTGGTAAGGATCCACAAATACCACATATAAAGAGACTTGAGAGAGAGTCATGTCTGGGAACTCTGAGCTTTATTTTTGAAAACTTATGCAAAACTCTAGAACAAAGGTGAAGTATAGACAGGAGGAATAGTGCTTGACTTAATTATTTTGTCTTTCAATTACCCAAGACTTAAGTTCAGGTACTAAGCTCCATGACACTTTACTCTAATCTAGGAGAATTCTATATGAAAGCATGTGTGTCTGTCAGGAAAGAAAACATCAAAGCAACTCCTGATCCATCTAAGTTTAGCTGTTTGCTCAGGGATGAGCAAAGGGTAAGCTTGGGGGAGTTTGTTGACGGTCCTTAAGTGCCAAATTCAACCGTCAACTAAACATGGAAAACGATCAATATGCACCAAACACCTAGAATTAGGGTTTCTCTGACAGAATTCCACGAGTTTTGGTGTTTGTCTATTTCTGCAGGGGGTTATCAGAAAATATGGAAGGAAGGCCCACACGTCAGGTTTACAACGAGATAATTACGTGTGCGGCAATTTTCCTCAACCTAGAAGAGTCCAGAAGCCACGGGAACGAACGGGAGGCTGGACGGGCTTGGGGGCAGGCGCCCGCCCAGCTACAGGGGCCAATCAGGCTCTGTCTCCTGGATCGTACTCCACCGCCTCTAATCTTCAAGGAAAACCGTGCGATTAAGGTCGGTTTGATCCGACGGCCCACGTTCATTTGAGGGGGCTATATAAGCAAGGCCTCTCCACCCCAGGGGGAGAGGAGAAATCATTATTAGAGGAAGCCATCAAAGTTAGGGTTTAGGAACTTCTCTCTCGCAGAGAATTAGAATTAGCTACTCCCATTCCTTCAAGTTCTATAGGATTGATTAGATAGAATTATAGAAGTAGAGCCTAGCGCTCTGGATTTCGAATCTTCATCAATAAAGATTGGTATTATTTCATATCTTTCTCTACGACTTTATTCTAATTGCATTATGTCTCTATTTATTATGTTCTTAGTTTGCTCTAGTTCTATATTTGATATAGTTATAATTGATAATGAGTTTATGTAAGTTTGCAAAGCGCTTAGCTCTTGACACGTGGGAGCTAAGTGGTAGATCATTATGTGGGCGTGGTGCTTAGATATTATTTACCTGCAAATGTATCCTATTGGCCGGGTTATGTGGTAGTTCGCGATGGTGATAGCTTTGTTAATTCTTATATAGTCCACCCTCCGTTAGTAGGACAGGTAGAATTTGTATTGCGGAGTAAGTCTTGCTATGTTCTGATTTACTTTAGCAATGTTCCTTATACATGAATGAAGAGTCTTTTGTGCTATATATGATCTTGTAGATGCCTAGAGTAGATTGTGACTTAGTAGATATTAGATACTTAGAATCCATTCTCTAGCTAATTCGACGTCACCTTACATTTATATGGAGTAGTCTATTTCTAATCGTTGTGTTTTTTACCCATGACCTATATTTCATTATCTTTATTATTATGGCTTACCTCCTGCCAAAGCAAGTGGCTGTGTGATGAGTTTCTCATTAGTAATCATGTTCTTGTAAGTTTATCTCTAGTCTATTCCTTGATAGATTTTACCCTTGTTTTCACTTTCGCCGTTCTCTTAAGCAAAATTATAAATAACGATACCCAGAATACTTTTCCTGGTGAAATGCTACAATGAGGTATTTTATTTGTGCGCTTGTGGATAGAATAGATTATTTTCTAGAGAGCCTTCATATTCATAAATACCTTAGTACACTCTGGCACCATGCTGGGGATGACAACCTAGTATTCAAGTGTTGTTAGCAAGTGTCAACAAGCATTTCTGGTGCCGTTGCTAGGGAACGGTAAGGAAAGTCAGGAAGTTGGTCAAGGTTACGCACATAAAATATTAGACTAGACTATGGAGAAATAATTGCATGAACAGCTACTGTAAAAATGAGAAATCATAACAAGGCACCTCTGCTTTGGCAGGTTCACCCTGTTGTTTTTCTATGTTTATATTTTTATACAAGGTATATTAGGTTTGACTTTGGTACATTCAACTCTTCATCATCAGAACCAAAGCAATCAAGAAAGAAGAAGCTAGCCACCAATTGTTGAAGCTGTGGCACAGAAGACCCTACAAGAATTCTCTGCTCCAAGCCTTGAGAACATTCCAACTGGTCCAAGATTTGAAGTAGAAGAAGGAGCACCCGAGTTCAAGCTCAAGTCAAGCCTCATCAATTTGGTGCAAGCTACACAATTCAGTGGAAAGGCACATGAAGATGCTAGTACACACTTGCAGAATTTCTTAGAGGTTGGAAGCACAATCAGCATCAACGGAGTTGACAAAGACGTCATACTGCTTCGCCTCTTTCCATTCTCACAAGAAGGAAGAGCAAGGAAGTGGTTCTACACCAATCAAGAAAACATCAACACTTAGACAAACTTGTCATATGCCTTTCTAGCAAAGTTTTTCCCTATAGGCAAAACAGCTGCCTTAAGAGGAAATATTGTCAGTTTCCAACAGCAGAAGACAGAAACCATTCCAGAAGCATGGGAGCGTTTTCAAGGATACATATCAGATTGTCCTCACCATGGAATGGCCACATGGTTACTTATGCAAACCTTCTACCATGGATTAACCCAAAAGTCTCGTGAGTGCTTAGATGCATCTGCTAAGGGATCATTTTTAGAGCTTACAATTAGAAAAGCAGAGATATTTTTGGATAAGATAGCAGAAAACCAAAGCTGGTTCCAAGATAAAGCTCAACATTGTCATCAAATTGAAGAAATACCCAAAGAAGTAAATGCACTATCAACCAAGATGGAAAATTTGCTCCATTGGCTTGACTAGAGGGCCAAGTACAAAGAAGATCAGAGGGCCATTGAGACAGCTGTTGACGGTCCTTAAGTACCAAATATAATCATTAAATAAATAAAGAAAAGGATCCAAATGCAACCAACACCCAGACTTAGGGTTTTATCTGACAGAATTCCACGAGTTTTGGTGTTTGTCTATTTCTATAGGGGGTTATCAGGAAATATGGAGGAAAGGCCCACACGTCGGGTTTACATAGAGATATTAACGTGCCGCGCAATTTTCTATCATCTAGAAGACTCCAGAAGCCAAGGGAACGAACGGGAGGCCGATCGGGCCCGGGGGCAGGGCGCCCGCCCACCCCCTTGGGCGCCCACCCACCTCTGGTGGCCAATCACGTTCAACCTCGCGGATTATGCTCCACCGACCTAAAGGATCAAGGAAAACCGTGCGATTAAGGTCAGTTTGATCTGACGGCCCACATTCATTTGGAGGGGCTATATAAGCAGACCCCCTGGCCCCTGGAGGAGACAACCTCTTCATCCTTATTCATTATTCATAGACAGAGCAAAAGCTAGGGTTTGGAGATGAGAGCTCTCCTCTCTTCTCTAAACTAGAGTAGATCTAGATAGTAGCGAGATGGAGAGCGAGGGAGGATTGAAGAGAGGACGGCCTGTCGGATCTTCCTCCGGTTGTACTTCGCCATGATCAAGCTCTAATCAAGCTTGCTCATGGGATGACTCTGGTAATCTACTTCTATTTCATTATGCAATTACTATCCATGTATGTTCTGGTTCACAACTCTTTTGAGTACTTTTAATCTATAGGACCCTATAGGTTAGAGTTGTAGTATAGGTGTAAGCGTGGTGCTTAGACCTAGATTACTTGTGGATATCCCCTGTCTAGCCGGATCGTGTGGTAGGCCACGTAGGTGACAGTTACGTTGGTCCCCTATAGTCCACCTCCCGTTAGCAGGACTGGTAGGGTTTATTAGCCTATGGATAAGCATCCTTTGTGGTGTATTCTTATCACGTGGTTCGTCCCAGACATAGACATACCCCTTTGAAGTAGAGAAACCATAGTTATACTCTCTATTCTCCTACCATCACCCATATACTAGATTGCTCTACTCTCTATTCCCATATTATCACCCATTGTTATCTTACCTTTAATATTGTTCTTATTCAATTCTACCATCTTTCCTATTTACATCTACCTATCTATCTAGGTTAAGTTAGAGCGTAGATCAGTTCTCCCGTTTCCCTGTGGATACGATAAAACCTTTAACCGGGTAAAAGCTACAACGGTATCCGTGTGCTTGCGGATTTATCTGTGTGCGTATAAATACCATAGTACACTCTAGTGCCATGCTGGGGATGACAACCTAGTATTCAAGTGGTGTTAGCAAGTGTCAACAACAGCATACAAATATCAACCCACTTCAAGTCAACCCAATAGCAAAGGTATGAATTTAGGTAATACTTTTAAGCAACTTTCATTAAAGGAGATAATTGCTCAACAAACTAAAACTAATGATGAAGTCAAACAAAGGCTAGATACAAAATCATCTTTAAAAGATATATACAATAAAATAGACTTTCTATTAACTGCCCTTGATGAGCAATACACTCTCAATAGAAGGGTAGAGCTTAAATTAGCAAAGCTAGCTGCTGCATTGCCTATTGCCACTAACATTGAGCAGGTAAAGAACATAACTACTAGAGGGGGGAAAGCTACCAAGGATCCCCCACATCCAAGATAGAAGCAAAGAACACCAGCATCAATGCAACCAATAGTGGTAGAAGAAGAGAGCCCTGTTGAAGCAGAAGAGCTGCTACAACCACCTAGTACTGGAGAAATGTGGAAAAATTTTCACGACACCAACTATTGCCATTTCCCAGAAGAAACAGAGGACTGCGGTCGGATGAGCAGTTCGGTAAGTTTGTAGAGGTCATTCAAAAATTATATGTCAACATATCTCTACTTGATGCCATACAGGTACCCACATATGCAAAGTACATTAGAGATATTCTTAACAAGAAGAGACCACTGCCCACCACTGAGGTGATCAAGCTGACAGAAGAATGTAGTGCAGCCATCCTCAACAAACCATCGAAGAAGAAGAAGGATCCAGGATGTCCCACCATTGATTGCTCGATCAGAAACCAACATTTCAACAATGCACTTTGTGATCTCGGAGCAACTGTCAGTGTGATGCTAGCATCAGTCTACAAGAAGCTCGAACATACAACCCTAGAACCAACATCAATGTGCCTACAACTAGCAGATCAATCAGTTCGACACCCAATGGGCATCGCTGAAAACATCTAGTCAAGATAAGAGATTTTCTTGTGCCAGTAGACTTCTTGGTACTGGACATGAGTCCCGACTCAAAAGTGCCCATCATCCTTGGAAGGCCATTTCTGAGCACCGCCAATGCCCACATTGATGTCGGAAAGGGAGAAATCAAGTTCAGCATAAACGGACAAGAATAACACTTTACATTCAAGCCTAGACCAGAGAGAGACTCTACTATGAAGGAAGTTTATGAAGAAGAACCACTGGAGACACCATCTTCGGAGGAAGGAAATTCAGAAGATTAAAAGATTTGGAGGTCCAGCTTGGGGGACCTAAAAACCCCAAACCCTCGCCGGGAGGTAAATCAGTATTTATCCACATTGTTTAAATTCTTACATAATTAATTCTTGCATTAGTTATATTTATTCATAGCATTATTATAATAATCAAAAGCCCCATGTAAATAATATTTATGGTGTGTGACAACCCATATTTATTAATTATAGTGGAGACACAAAAATATTTTTCCATGATCATTCTTAATAAGTTTCAATTCTCATAGTTTTTCCTGCATTATATTTACTAGAAGCATGACCACACCCATTGGGTCCCACATGTCATACACCATACCTCACACACATCTCATCACAATATTTCATCCACCAACACCTCTCCACTCACCAGACATTTTTCCACCGTCCAACCACCACCCACTCAGCATTTTTTGGCGTGAGAGCTAAGCAAAGGAGGGAGTGGAGAAGTTGCAGCCAGGAAGGCCACCTGGGTGGGGCGCCCGCCCTACTGTTCAGGGCACCCACCCTGTCCCCCCATCCTCCTATAAATTGCCACCTCCTGCCTCCATCTCCATCACACAAGCATTCCAGAAAACCACGCAAACTTCAGTTCTCGGTTTCCAGAGGAGGAGCTCTAGTAGTGAAGTGAGAAGGGGAGTAGAGGGGAAGAGAAGAGTGCAAGAGAGTTTGGTAGTTTTTGATAGAAGAGAGAGAGAGAGAGCAAGGTTCATTTAGTAAGTAGTGGTCCCGCTGTCCAAAGCAGAAGTGCTGTCGAAATTAAAAATTGTCTCGGACGACTAACCCCTGGACGACTGACTTTTTGGACGGCTGACCACTAACTTTTATCTCTCACATTCTCCATGAGTTTTTGTTTGTGTCAATTTTTGCAGGATGTTTAGGAAGGCAAAGAACGTGGCCAGGGCCATCAAGAACATTGGGACGAGGAGTTCATCCCGACTCTCCTCGCACTAATCGGAGATGAGCGTCGACTCGACGCCTGAGCAAGCTCCATCGTCTTCGTTAGGTACAAGAGTCAAGGTTCTCCTCAAGACAGGAGACCTTGGTCTGAAGACCCGCAGGGAGAAGGAAATCTTCCAGCAACTGAAGAACAAGGATTTCATTCACACCCCCACTCTTGATCCTGTCCTATTGCAAGAGACAGGTATGGATACCGAATTTGACTTGATTTTCTAGATGATGGGATGGACAAACTTTTGGGATATAACTGAGCTAGGTTCCCGTCTTCTCACCATTGAATTTCTCTGCACTTTGCAATATTATGAGGGGGCTATCGCTTTTCAGATGTTCAAACAAGACATCATGATGTCTTAGAGAGAACTGAGCGACCATCTCGGTTTCTCTTCAAGATGCATCTTAGACATTGACACCATTTTGCCTAATTTTGAGAGGCACCAGTTCTGGACAGAGATTTCAAGGGATGAATATTTATTCAAGCCTGAACCAGTGATGGAACATCCTACTCTCTGAATGCTCCAAAAATGGATCGGGTACAATCTTTTCCATCGCGATGATATTAGAAAAGTAAGAGTAGGAGATTTGCAACTTCTTTATGCTGCTATAAATAAAGTACTTACTTCACCTGTTCCTCTTTTAGTTGCTCATTGGCTCAGTATACCTAGTCTTTAGGGACCTATCAGTTGTACTTCACTCATCACTTGTCTAGCCTCTAGTCTCAATTTGCTAGAAAACTCGTCATTGGAATTCATTGACGAGTTACGAATTTATCATGGCTATGACACATTTAGACAAGCTCGGATGCTGAAAAAGGAAGGAAACGTAGTGTACATGTTGTATGATAATAAAGGCAAGATTCAGTTACATAACCCAAACCTTGGCCTGTATGTTGTTCAAAATTATTTAATTGAGATTGCAGTGTCACCGGTGAACCAGAGAGCTCCACAGCGTGTGGCATCCAAAAGGATGGCCACCCACCAAGAACGTACATGGCATGGAGCTGATCCCGGGCCGGAAGAAGCAGCGCACCTGCATTATTACGACTACAACCCCGAGTCCTTCGAGACCCATGGGTTCAACACGCTCAGCCAGAGGAGCCAGCACAGGAGACGTGGCCGGAGGGCCAAGATCACCAGTGGGCGAACCCACCTTTCCATTCGGGAAGGTACTCCACTGATCCGTTTGGAGCTTCAGGGTCTAGGCCCCAGCACCAATTTGATGCAGGACGTTACTCCGATGCCTCCTATGTTTTCTCCGGGGACTACTACCAAGAGGCCGACGTCTTCTTCAACCGCACCGACAACACCCTTCTCGCCATCCAAGATAGGCAAACTGAGCATGGACGACTCCTGGAACAACAACAAAAGTGGAACCAGGACCATGCCGCTGCAGTACAAGACCTAAGGCGAGACACCACGACAATGAACGACAACATCACCACCATGATGCGGTTCTGGAACATTGAGTAAGACCGACACAGCCACATCCAGCTTGGGGGAGTTCCTCCCCATTTTACCGAGTAAGTTTTTATTTGTTTTTCTTATTTATTTTTCTGTTTTAGTATTTTCAAAAAAAAGAAGCTTAGAAAACCCAATAAATACTTTCTTGCTTAATTTACTGCATTTCTTAAAAATGAAAACCCACATAAAAAAGAGTGTGTAGATAAGTGTGCTTTATTTTTCCTGCTAAGTTTAATCTCTAGAAAAAATGAAAAAACCAAAAAGATGCATGATGGAAATGATGAACAGTTGCTCTGTTTACTTACTTTCAAGTACCTAGCTTTCAAATTAGAGTTCTCCCAGGAATTGCTAAAACTTGAAATTTAATATCCATGGGAGCATGAACCAAAAACTAAAGTCTAGGTAAGAGATAGACATGATATAAAGTTTGAGCTACTGTTTATCTTGTTCTTACTACACTAAGTTCTGGAGGTTCATTTTTGAAAACTTGCAAATCACATGATGAGTTCCTAGCATGACAAAATTCCTACCACAGCCATACTTGCTATAATTTCCATATCTTTTGCTACTTATATTCACATTGAGTTTGATTGAGCTGTGTAGACCCTTAGGAGATTTCATGTGATTAAATCAAGATACTCACTTGCACACATCTACGACACTATCCATGACCATCCATTCAAAAACTGCTAAAAATATTGTTATCACTCACTGTCTCAAGTGTTGTTATTCTCTCTCCCCAAAAAGATTCAATGCAGAAGAGGCATGGGTTATGCAAAAATATACGAGGAAATAAAAAGAGACAAGTGCCCGGAACCTCGAAAAGAAAGAAAAAGAGTGAGACGAGAGGTAAAAATGGACAAGTGTCTGGAGTAGAATTAGGGGTACAAAGATGCTCACCTGAGCGAAAAAAATAGACAAGTGTCTGACAATAGAATCAGGGGTATTTACTACCCACCTGAAAAAAAAGAGAGAATAAAAGATTGCCCATGTTCTCCCAAAGCAAAGATCAAGAGAGGAGGAGAGATAGCAATATGAGGAGCAATGAGAAGTAAGTTTTATCATCACTTATACATTTTCACCATTACTATCATTTACTCCACTACACATGCACATCTTGATTTAATTATATGCTGAGTTCCTTTGGATCCATGGTTCAATTAAACAACATATGTATGAGCTGTTTTTCACACCTATAAGCTCCACATAAACTTTCCATTAGGTATAGGTAAGTGACACCTTGGTAAGGATCCACAAATACCACATATAAAGAGACTTGAGAGAGAGTCATGTCTGGGAACTCTGAGCTTTATTTTTGAAAACTTATGCAAAACTCCAGAACAAAGGTGAAGTATAGACAGGAGGAATAGTGCTTGACATAATTATTTTGTCTTTCAATTACCCAAGACTTAAGTGCAGGTACTAAGCTCCATGACACTTTACTCTAATCTGGGAGAATTCTATATGAAAGCATGTGTGCCTGTCAGGAAAGAAAACATCAAAGCAACTTCTGATCCATCTAAGTTTAGCTGTTTGCTCAGGGACGAGCAAAGGGTAAGCTTAGGGGAGTGTGTTGACGGTCCTTAAGTGCCAAATTCAACTGTGAACTAAACATGGAAAAGGATCAATATGCACCAAACACCTAGAATTAGGGTTTTATCTGACAGAATTCCATGAGTTTTGGTGTTTGTCTATTTCTACAGGGGGTTATCAGAAAATATGGAAGGAAGGCCCACACGTCAGGTTTACAACGAGATAATTACGTGTGCGGCAATTTTCCTCAACCTAGAAGAGTCCAGAAGCCACGGGACCGAACGGGAGGACGGACGGGCCCGGGGGCAGGGCGCCCGCCCAACCCCCTTGGGCGTCCGCCCAGCTACAGGGGCCAATCAGGCTCCATCTCCTGGATCGTGCTCCACCACCTCTAATCTTCAAGGAAAACCGTGCGATTAAGGTCGGTTTGATCCAACAGCCCACGTTCATTTGAGGGGGCTATATAAGCAAGGCCTCTCCACTCCAGGGGAGAGGAGAAATCATTATTAGAGGAAGCCATCAAAGTTAGGGTTTAGGAACTTCTCTCCCGCAGAGAATTAGAATTAGCTACTCCCAATTTTTTCAAGTTCTATAGGATTGATTAGATAGAATTAGAGAAGTAGAGCCTAGCGCTCTGGATTTTGGATCTTCATCAATAAAGATTGGTATTATTTCATATCTTTCTTTATGACTTTATTTTAATTGCATTACGTCTCTATTTATTATGTTCTTAGTTTGCTCTAGTTCTATATTTGATATAGTTATAATTGATAATGAGTTTATGTATAAGTTTGCAAAGCGCTTAGCTCTTGACACGTGGGAGCTAAGTGGTAGATCATATGTGGTTGTGGTGCTTAGATATTATTTACCTGCAAATGTATCCTATTGGCCGGGTTATTTGGTAGTTCGCGATGGTGACAGCTTCGTTGATTCTTATATAGTCCACCCTCCGTTAGTAGGACAGGCAGAATTTGTATTGCGGGGTTAGTCTTGCTATGTTCTGATTTACTTTAGCAATGTTCCTTATACATGAATGAAGAGTCTTTTGTGCTATATATGATCTTGTAGATGCCTAGAGTAGATTGTGAATTAGATACTTAGAATCCATTCTCTAGCTTATCCAACGTCACCTTACATTTATATGGAGTAGTCTATTTCTAATGCTGTGTTATTTACCCATGAGCTATATTTCATTATCTTTATTATTATGGCTTACCCCCTGCCAAAGCAAGTGACTGTGTGACGAGTTTTTCATTAGTAATCATGTTCTTGCAAGTTTATCTCTAGTCTATGTCTTGATAGATTTTACCCCTGTTTTCACTTTCACCGTTCTCTTAAGCAAAATTATAAATAATGATACCCGGAATACTTTTCCTGGTGAAATGCTACAATGAGATATTTTATCTGTGCGCTTGCGGATAGAATAGATTATTTTCTAGAGAGCCTTTATATTCATAAATACCTTAGTGCACTAGCACCGTGCTGGTGATGACAACCTAGTATTCAAGTGTAGTTAGCAAGTGTCAACAACCGTCGCGAGCACCCCGCGCCCATGCAGACCGTCCCTACCGTGCGGTCGAAGCCGAACACTAGCACCCTACCCATTACGACGTTGCCATCTCAGATAGCTAGAGTGAAGCAGCCCTCTTCGTCGACCCATTGGAACGGAATGCAACCTGCTCGTTGGGGCCTAGGAGACGACGCAGACACCAACGGTGGAGTCCATGGCGGACACGGCGGAGGAGTTGCCAAGGCCGGAGGCGCACGGGGGCGAGTGGCTGCAGCCTGCAGGTCGGACAACGGTGCGCGCAGGCTCTAGCTCTGTTATCTCACTCATGTGCCATCGACACGCATGGGGGCTGAGCTCCGGCCCGGCCGCTGGCGAGTGTGCGGGTGTCGACAACGAGGCATGAAGGCAGTTTTTTTCCAAAAAGGCCTATGCCCTCACTCCCCTATCTAGATTCATTTTGAGAAGTATGACATCTTAAAATAGTTTTACATTGAGATATGTGTTTGCACACTTCTCAAAGCGAATTCAATAGGTGGGAGAGTGAGGGCAAATGGCTTCAAGAGCAAAATAAACTTTACCAACGAGGCATAGAGAAAGAAGAAAGAGATGAAGGGTATTTTGGATATTTTCTCGGACTGGATCCACATGTCACAACGGTGAAATGGTGAAAACTAGATAAAAGATGGGCGAAATGGCGTGCTAAGTAAAAGAAATAAGGGTCATGGGATAGAGATCCGTTTTAACTTTTTAGTGACATGTAGAAAAAAATCATCTTTATTAATAGCGCACAGGAAAAAGCCTTGAAAAGGAAAGCACTGAGGCCTTGTTTAGTTCACCCCGAAATCCAAAAAGTTTTTAAGATTCTCCGTCACATCGAATCTTGTAGCACATACATGAAGCATTAAATATAGACGAAAACAAAAACTAATTACACAGTTTGTTTGTAAATCGCGAGACGAATCTTTTGATCCTAGTTAGTTTATGATTGAACAATATTTATCAAATAAAAACGAAAAGTGCTACAGTAGCGAAATCCAAAATTTTTTCGGAAATAAACAAGGCCTAAAGCAACTAGTATCGTGCCCCGTTAACGCTACGGTTAAACCAAAAAGTTAATCTCTACTATAATTGAAATCTACTCCAGCCAATCCCCACCTGCAACATCAACGACTTACAGCACATGTCCTACAAAACAGACGGCTGAGATTAAAAGTATGATGCCAACCTTACATCCTCGCTCGCCTCACGCCTTCACGGTCGCCAGCCTCGCCTCGCCTCACGCCCTCACACCGTATCGCAAAAAAAACAAACCCCGTGAAAACCTCCGTGGTGGCCTCCGTAACTCCAAATTGATTCCGGCCGTGGAAGCCGATCGTGGCCTCAGTAACTCCAAATTGATTCCGGCCGTGGAAGACCTCCCCGATTCCGGCCGTGGAAGCCGTGGAGGACCGCGTCCGATCGTGGCCGTGGAAAGACCGCCCCGTGGAGGACCGTGTCCGATCGTGGCCGTGGAGGAATGGCCATGGAGGAAGGCCGAGGACCGCGTCGGGCTGCTGCCGCATCTTGCCGAACCCAGTCGTGGAAGACCGCCTCAGGCTGCTGCCGCAGCTAGGTCGGCTAATTCGCGCGATCCATCTCTGCCTTCATCTACCACAACTGACGCCCAGCTTCTCCTTCGTCTCTAAACGCCTCGTGAAGAACCAGGTCCACTTGTGCATTCCACTGTGCTTCTTCTACTACTGCAAAATATATATATATATATATATATATATATATATATATATATATATATATATATATATATATATATTATTATACTTCTACTACTGAATTTATGCCTGCATTAATTTTTGTTTATCTCTCTGAAATTATGCCTGCATTATTATTTGTTTGTCTCTGCCCCTCCCAGCAAAGTGATAGGAGTAAAATGAATATGACAACCTGAACGCCTCGTGAAGAACCAGGTCCACTTGTGCATTCCACTGTGCTTCTTCTACTACTGCAAAAAATATATATATATATATATATTATACTTCTACTATTGAATTTATGGCTGCATTAATTTTTGTTTATCTCTCTGAATTTATGCCTGCGTTATTATTTGTTTGTTTCTAAATTTGTTCATTCTGATTATTCTCTTGTGGACTACTGCGATCCTTTGAAAAATCAAAAGGTGTTGCCTCCTATCCTACCCAATGTCGACGGTCCGAGATACACCCAGTGCACTAAGTGACATCACTAACGTCGCAGGTATGATGCCAAATAGGGTACATGTATAGTATTTGTGGGTGTCTATTTATTTTCCATCTCTCTATAGATGATGCCCGACGGACGAGGGAAGAACGGAACTTGCGGCAATGGGCTCGTCGAGCCGAGATGTCCGACGAACGAAAGGAGGAGATGAGAAGGAAACAACGTGAATACTCGCGTCAATATCGACAAAGGAAGAATGTCGAATCCAGAACTCTGCACTTTGTTTGGACAAGGAAAATATAGAATCTATGGCTATTGGTAAATATCGCATACATGACATGAATTATTATAGTACAAATACAAGATGATGTCACTCTATTTATTACTACAACAATTTATACGAGATGACACTCCATTTATGCAGGTGATCAGCATTTTGGGATAGACCAAAATTCACCATTTATTACGAACGAGTCAAATACCGAGCCAACTACAGATGGGAATCATAGCTACGGTGGACTGCTCACAGGAGCCACGATAGAAAGTAGACTACCTTTGAACAACGGTAACTATCAATTACCATCACTTCATGTGGCATATCTAATCCCAATGATGACTAGCCTTACAGAAGTGGATATGCAGATACTGCTAACACAGTGATGGACACAAGAAATAACCAACATCGAAAGAGGAAAGTTGAGTTGACCAACGAAGAGTTACAAGAAAAGAGAAGGAAGGCTGCTGAGTACCAACGTCAATATCGAGCACGAAAAAAGGCTGAGTTGCAAAATAAGAAAACCACGAGCATTGCCAACCAAGACAGTGGTGGAGTAATTGTTCAACCGTCCACAACCGCAAGTGCGAATTTGGGAACTGGATTATCGACAATAGTGCAAATTGATGACTCTGGGGAGCCTAGAGATTGGTTACACAAAAATGATAATTATGTTCCTACACGTAGGGAACCACCTATTACAGCTGAGACAGGTCTGCACATCAAGGACACTCTGTTTTCCTATACTATATTTTTTAATATTTTTTGTGGTAATATTAAATGTGTTTATGCAGAAGGACAATTACCCGCGCAACACAGGAACCATGTACATGTCCACTCCGATGAAGAAGAATTTGACCGTGAACTATTTGAACCAATAAATGGTGGAAGGGATGGTGATGAAGATGACATGGAAGATGGACATGGATTGCACAATGAAAACTTAGACGATGATGACAGATTCATTCAGCGACATGCACAAGGTCAACGCTATGAGTCATATCGCGTGCTTCCAGAGGGAAAGGCTGCGAATGTTCAGCCACATGATGATCCATATGACTACATCTACCAAAACCTACCAGAACGATATAAATTGAGAAATGTCCCTGACTGCAGTTATTGTGGTGCGATTAGGTTTCAATATGAGACACCCGGATTTTGTTGTAGAAAGGGCAAAGTACAGATACATATACCAGATGTTCCTTCAGAGCTAAAGAGGTTGTTCACAAGCCAAGTGCATAGTGATGCAAAGTATTTCAGGAAACATATACGTTATATCAACTCACATTTTGCGTTTGCAAGTCTAGGGGTCACCACTGACGATAGTGTAAAAAGTCCAGCAGGGTCTGGTGTTTACACATTTCGAGTTCAGGGCGGGTTGTACCACCGTCTTGACCATCTTGTGGCAGGTGATGACAGTGCTCGACATCTACAGTTATACTTTTATGATACAGAAGATGGAGCCTTATCACATAGGGTCAAAAGATCCCCCGATCTTAATGTAAACCTCATACGGACTATCCTTGCAATATTGCAAGATAACCCATATGTGAGTACTTTTAGGAGAAATAGGGATTTTCCAAATTTGGATGAGTACCGGATCGAACTCAATACAAATGTCACACCTGACCAAAGAAAGTACAATGCCCCAACGACATCCCAAGTTGCTGCTATCTGGATGGAAGGAAACGATCCACAAAGAAGTTTTGATAGAAGTGTGATAGTATATGGGAAATCTGATCGTCGTCCACAATATATCCGAGCATGGCATGGTTGTTATGACCCCTTAGCTTATCCTTTATATAACCCACGAGGAGAAACAGGATGGAACAAGTTTATGCCGTACAGTGGGAGTCCGTACAGTGGAAGTCCAGACGCTCCACCAGCTTCAACACCGGCATCTACTAATAATCATGGTATTAACTCATAATAATATATATATATACTGGTACTAGCTGATTCAATGATATATATACTGGAGTCCAGTCGCCCGTGATCTCTAATGTTTTAACTAACTTGCAGCGGAGAATCAAGTGCAAGAAGGAGACAATGACGTACAAGAAGGGGACATGCTGGGTGCAGCTGCAGAACAATCTTCTAGATATGTCACTGCACGAGAATACTACTGCTTCAAGTTGCAAATTAGACGGGGAATTTTCAACATTTTATTATTCGGAGGGCGTCTTTTCCAGCAGTGGGCTGTGGATATGTATATAAAAATTGAGTCTATGAGACTAGATTGGTACTCTAATCCTGATAATCAAAAACTTATACGTGCGGAATTATACCAGGTAACCAATCATGTTCTACTGTTCATAAATACTTTTATTACCTTGGCAACATTCGAATTGCATAAAGCTAAAATAAAGTGCCAAAATCTATTATTGTAGGGACTGGTTGATGTTATCTCTGTTGGTGAGACGCAGGGTTCTAAGGTTGGAAAGAGAATTGTGTTGCCAAGATCATTCCCAGGATGCGATCGAGACATGCAACAAAGATTCCTTAATGCTATGGCTATTGTGCAACGATTTGGCAAGCCTGATTACTTCATCACCATGACATGCAATCCATACTGGGAAGAGATAACAAGCAATCTAGAACCAGGCCAGGACCCACAAGATAGGCCGGAGCTGGTTGCGAGAGTGTACAGGGCAAAATTGCGGGATCTAAAAGATCTACTCATCAAGAGGAAGTATTTTGGTGAAGTCGCTGCATATGTTCATGTTACAGAGTTCCAAAAAAGGGGTCTGCCACATGAGCATTTATTGTTGATTATGAAATCAGGGAGTAAGTTGACCACCCCAGATGCATATGATCGAGTTATTTCAGCAGAGATACCAGACAAGGACAAATATCCAGACTTGCATGATCTTGTTATCAGCCATATGCTACATGGCCCATGTGGAGTGCTAAACAAAAAATGTGCATGCATGGTCAATGAAGAGTGTCGGTTTCAATACCCTAGACAGTTCTGTGAGGCAACCCAACAAGGCAATGACTCCTATCCAACCTACCGGAGAAGGGATGACGGACGTCGAGTCAAGATTAGGAAAGCAGAGTTAGATAACAGGTGGGTGGTGCCATACAACCCAGGTCTGCTCTTCAGATACAACTGTCACATAAATGTTGAGGCATGCTCAAGCATTAAAGCAGTGAAGTATCTATTTAAGTATGTTTATAAAGGCCATGACCAAGCATCAATCTCAGTAAATGCAGATCAAAATGATACAGATGATGGTGTCATCAATGAAATAAAACAGTATAGGAATGCTAGGTACATATCTGCACCAGAAGCTGTGCATAGAATATTTGGATTCCCGATGTTTGGAGTTTACCCTGCAGTATTGCAACTTCAGCTACATTTGCCTAATATGCAGTCTGTGACATATAATGAGGATGAAAACCTGGAGGATGTTGTGAGGCGCACCAGTTCTAATAGGACAACACTGACAGAATATTTCAGTAAAAATAGTGAAGAAGTGGCAGCAAGGAAAATATTATATAGGGAATTTCCAGAACACTACCGGTGGATCACAGGGAAAAAGATGTGGCAAAGAAGAAAAATAGCATCAGCGCAGATAGGGCGGATTGTCTATGCTAACCCTGCTGAAGGGGAGAGATACTTCCTAAGAGTACTACTAAATCATGTGAGAGGTGCAACATCTTTTGAGGATTTGAGAACAGTGGCTGGTGTAACATACTCTACTTTTAGGGAAGCGTGTGAGAAAAGAGGCCTTATCGAGACAGATAGATCAATCGATGATTGCTTGACTGAGGCCACCACTTTTCAGATGCCGTGTGCCTTGCGGAGGTTGTTTGCTACAATTCTTGTGTTTGGCGAGGCCACTAACATACGTGGACTGTGGGAGAAGCATAAGGAGGCGCTAGGTGAAGACTACAGTCGGGACAACAGCAACCCGTCGATAGTGGAGCAAATGGTGCTCAGGGACATAAGAGATATGCTTCACTCGATGGGTAAAAATATTAGAGATTATGGTCTGCCACCTATTTGTGAGATCGGTCCAACATCCATTGACATGATGAAAGAAGTTAGGGAGGAGCAGAATGTCTATGTTGAACAAGAACACCTAGATATTTTTAATTCTCTGAACAAGGAGCAGAGACAAGGGTTTGATGAAATCATTCAGCATGTCTTTGACAAAAAGAGCCAAGTTTTTTTTGTGGATGGTCCAGGAGGAACAGGAAAGACGTTCCTATACAAGGCGCTCCTTGCTAGAGTTCGTTCGAAAGGTTTAATAGCCATTGCAACAGCCACATCTGGTATAGCAGCATCAATATTGCCCGGAGGACGCACTGCACACTCCAGATTTAAAATTCCAATTAAAATTGGGGAGAACACAATGTGCAGCTTTTCAAAGCAAAGTGGCACTGCCGAGTTGCTTCGTAGAGCCTCGTTGATTATTTGGGATGAAGTTGCCATGACCAAGCGACAGTGTGTCGAGACACTTGATAGGTCCCTACAGGATATCATGGAATGTGGTTTGCCATTTGGAGGAAAGGTCATGGTATTTGGAGGAGACTTTAGACAGGTCCTTCCTGTGGTGCCACGTGGGACAAGAGCACAGGTAACTGATGCTACTTTGCAGAAATCATATTTGTGGGACCAAATAAGAAAGATACGATTGACACAAAACATGAGAGCACAGTCAGACCCTTGGTTTTCTGAGTACCTGCTACGAATCGGAAACGGAACCGAAGAAACAATTGGAGATGATTATGTTCGACTCCCTGATGACATTGTGATTGGATATACTGACACGGATGAGGCAGTCAATAGACTCATTTCCTCAGTGTTCCCGTCACTTGAAGAGCATGCAACATCGGCTGCCTATATGAGCGGACGGGCCATTCTATCAACCAAAAATGAACATGTTGATAGGCTGAATGCATTGATGATTGAAAGGTTTCCAGGTGAGGAGAAGGTTTACCACAGCTTTGACACAATCGTTGATGATCCTCAAAATCACTTCCCTATTGATTTTTTGAACTCAATAACTCCAAATGGCCTTCCTCCACATGAGCTAAAACTGAAAATCAATTGTCCTGTGATTCTTCTACGTAATCTAGATCCTAACAACGGCTTGTGCAATGGAACAAGGCTAATGGTCAGGGCATTGCAAGACAATGCAATTGATGCTGAGATCGTTGGTGGTCAACATGTGAGAAAAAGAGTGTTCATACCAAGGCTACCATTGTCTCCCTCGGATGATATTTCTCTTCCTTTTAAGTTCAAGAGAAAACAATTCCCAGTGAGGTTAAGTTTTGCCATGACAATAAATAAATCGCAGGGACAGACCATCCCAAACGTTGGGATCTACCTTCCAGAGCCCGTGTTCTCACATGGACAGCTTTATGTTGGTTTATCAAGGGGTGTGTCAAGATCAACAACAAGAATTTTAGCCAAACCGAAAGAGGAATTGGATCCTACAGGGAAGAGCACCAAGAATATAGTTTTCAAAGATGTCCTAAATTGGTGATAAACCGTTGATATACTCAGGTACATTAACCCAGTACTCTCTTGTTTAATTTATGAGCCTCATATAACATATTATACTATGTCATATGCTTCTGGCATTCACTATAGTGAAAAATATTTCTAATATAGCAAACAAATTAAATGTTGATGTGTGGTAACTGACCTTGTGTAAATTGCAACTCTGCAGTGTTCAGACTTTATCAGAAGCATCATCCTTCGCGTCCTCCCACTGCTGCTTCGGCGGAGGCGTGCCCTCCGCATTCCTGACCGTGGCCAGCTTCTCTGCCAGTCTCTGCACCAGTGCCCTCTGACCCCTTTCTCTGCAAGGAACGAACAATAATCAAATCAAATGAGAGGCCCAGTTGAAGCCGGTTTCACCACACAAGAATTCTAGCAAAACCAAAAGAGGAATTGGATACTACAGGGAAGAACACAAAGAATATAGTTTACAAAGATGTCCTAAATTGGTGATAAACTGTTGGTATACTCAGGTACATGATACTCAGGAACATTAACCCAGTAGTACTCTCTTGTATAATTTATGAGCCTCATATAACATACTATACTATGTCATATGCTTCTGGCATTCACTATAGTGAAAAATATCTCTACTGTAGAAAACAAAATAAATGTTGATGTGTGGTAACTGACCTTGTGTAATTTGCAACTCTGCAGTGTTGACAGGTGCCAAACCTTATCAAAGATGACATGGGACATATGACATGACACAAAGAAAAATGGCATCTTCATTGCCCTGAGACCATAACAAGTTGATGCACTTTGTCAAGAAATAATAGACTTTACTGAACAAAACAATTGTTTGGTTGTACTGTAATAAACTATGTGTGTGTTGAATTTCTGATACAAAACTATCTATATGTCTTACCTGATATATAGGGAGCGCACTGCAGCTTCTCAGCAAGTCTGGTGAATCCCAACAAGTCATTACTACAGTTTTGCCTTGAATTTGGCGATCTATGATATAAAGACATTTAAGCAAACTCAGAATAAGCGAAAACTTCTTACGAATTTGTGGGAATTCAGCT
>NC_012878.2:14859572-14861441 GCF_000003195.3 Sorghum bicolor | reverse complement strand
CAAAAGTCCATCTTGTTATATTTCTAATATTCATATATAATCATACAAGGGTCCAGAGAAGTGCCTCTAACCATTGGAATACCAGATCTTATATTCATGGGGCAAGAATAAAATAAATACAACACCAATAACTAAAATAAACAACACTGACCAAAACTGCATACCCTGAACCAAGAGTAAAAGTATCACAAGGCAGAAAAGTTTTGTGGACAAACATCCAAAATCTTACTTTCACTTGAGTGCCTTACTTCACAATAAACATAGTAACTTTACCAATTAAACATATATTTGTAGCATTCCGTGTTCAAATAGAGTTATGCAAACATATTGGTCCAGATAAAGGCTTGTTTCTTACGAGCTAAAAAATCCTTGCTTTGCCTGCAATTTCTGATGACCAAAGTGAACAGCTCGCCTAAGTATGCGCCTCAGAACATACTCTCTTCCCTCATTACCTACAGATGAACACATATTAAGGGGGAAATTCCATTCTATAATAGATAATAACAAAGCCCTAGAAGCATAATTGAAATAGAAAACGAAAAGTGTTTAAGAATGAGTTTACACATGAGGTTGAGCACCATCAGCGATAGCGAAAGAAAGGGTTCTTATGTGGTCAGCGACTACTCTGTAAGCCATGTCAACTTTGCCAATATCATCAGAACCTACTTTACCAGAGTATGGTTGAATTCCATCGCCAGCCAACTGCATTTACATGTTCGCACCAAATTATCAATGCATATATCCATAGAATATGATATCTAGATGCACTCCTGTGCATAAACATAAATAAAGTAACTTGAAGTATGATGCACGCAGATGACAAACATACTTGGTGAATGGCATCAAATATTGGCATGAATACATCTGTATCATAATTGCTCATTTTATTCTGAAGGATAGAAGTTAAACGCTCAAAGCCCATCCCAGTGTCCACATGTTTTGCTGGCAAAGGTCTCAATGAGCCATCTGCCTCCCTATTGAACTGTAAATGAAACCACTACTACGTCAGTACATAGAAAGAATCAACAAGGAAGTATGAAGTGTGGCACTTAGGATTAATAACTTCTTAAAGAAAAGATAAAAAAGAATGATATATTGATCATCACAATCACATCAGAAACAACAGCACTGAAACCATTACATGCAGATAAAAATAGAGCATATATTTCCTTTCAAATTCAAAACAGAGGTATTCTAAGATCAGAATCAGCCAAAAATTTTTGGCGAATTTGTGGGAATTTCAGCTCTAAACAACCAATTCATCAATCACAGAAACTTCTATATTGGTACATAGATAACAAAAAAATCCATCTTGTTATATTTCTTATATTCATATAATCATACAAGGGTCCAGAGAAGTGACTCTAACCATTGGAATACCAGATCTTATATTCATGGGGCAAGAATAAAATAAATACAACACCAATACCTAAAATAAACAACACCGGCAAAAACTGCATACCCTGAACCAAGAGTAAAAATATCACAAGGTAGAAATTGCTAGACTGACAAATCGAAATGCTCATGAACAATACCATTTAAATTTGCACTTCTTGCTAATTGCAGTCCCCTCAACCTTGGGTCAATCCAGGTGCTGCCGGTGGTGCTCTCTGGCAAACTTGTCTGCTATCGAGCAGCAGCCAGCAGAGAGCAGAGCAGCAGCAGTCCAGTAGGCAGCAGCGGCCAGCCACAGACACAGCACCACATTGGTGGGAGGCCGGAGCCTAGAGCGCCGGACGGGGGCACAGGCGGCCGGCCGGCCGCAGGGGGCAGACGGGCAGCATGGCGCCGCACTGGCCGTGGCCGGTGGGTGCCGACCACCTCTCGTGGCCTTGCCATCGGCATGCCGTCGATTCAAAATTAGAGATG